>NC_051226.1:17763523-18065745 GCF_015220715.1 Pygocentrus nattereri
CCCCTCAGATGTGCTGTAGGGACTTGGAATAGGTTACAGATTAGTGCACAATACTGATAACACTACACTGATACAAACACAGAGCTATCACTGCAGGAAGGCATTGTGATGAAGTTCAAACTGGCAGCCTTCTCCCTCTGTGGTGATTTCATGTGTAATGTGTGTTGGAACTTAAGCCCCATTACAATAGATAGATGGATAGATGGATGGATGCATGGATAAATCTTAAATTCTTAAGTGAAAAATCAGTTGCCTGTTTAAATAACATGACTTGAATTTTGGCTGATTTCAACTGTATATGCTTCTATGATTCTCTGTTAGAGCAAAAATAATCAAACAATAACAATTATAGCAATAAAAAACAGAGTAAGAAGCTGTTTATCTACAATTTGTTAATAAGCATAGTCAACACAATATTGTACATACTGGCAGTATTTTGTTTGATTATTAAAGATTAAAAAAATTGAACAGTGTGTTGAAATTCCCATAAATAACCTTCATGCCATCTGTTAGCTTATGTGGACATTCACACATTGACCAGTTGCAAAGAACAGCTCTGTATATATACTGCCACATTCAGTAACCTTCTGCAGCCTTGTTTGCTCTGCAGACTGAAGTCATGAAGATAGCTGCTGCTCTTCTTCTTTGTGCTATGTGCTTCCTGGGCTCGGAAGCTCAGTGCCCAGACCCGAGCACCCTGAAAGATGCTGAAGGCACCAAGCTGTGCGCTCGCCTGTTCGAGGACAGTAACTACTACTATGACCAGAGCTGTGGAGGAGAGTTCCTCAACATCTATCCCAATGATGATGTCCCCATCATCCCATGGCGCTGGAATAACCGGGTGTCCTCTCTGGTGGTGAGCAAGTTGTGCAACCTGACAGTGTGGTCTCGTATCAAGAAGAACGGAACGAAGAAGAAGTTTTCTTCTGGCATTCAGTACCGCTTGAAAGAAGTGTCGCAGGGCCTGATTGGAGACTGGGATGACAGCATCTCTGCATACTACTGCGTGTGCTAGAGGAAGTGGGACTGAAATCAACAGCTGTTAATCTACATGTTGTCACAGAAACCAAACTCAAACAAAAACATAATCTGTAAAACTGAAATGCCCTGTATTGATTCATTCAATTCAGTGGTCAACTAAATAAATCAACTCATCTACAGTCTTACTGTACTAAACAGAGTTTGTTCATTAATTGAATAAAACAGCATTCATCAACTGTATGTAATGTTTCAATAATCTGTTTCTCAGCATTGCCTATGCTGTTAAAAAAACATGTCAGCTTAATGCTCAAACAGTAATGTTTTAAAAGAAATCCTTCGTAAAAAGACAAAATGATTATAGTATTCTAGGTGTAGCTTGGTAACACTGTATTTTTGATATAAAAAGTCACTGGCAGAAAATAAATGGGGAAACAAGTGGGACATGAAACCACTGGTTTTGAAATGCGATATAGACTTGAGAGACCTCGAGATGACTGTCATAGAAGGTACACAGTCTACAACATGATTTCCAAAAAACTGTGCAAAATGTAAATAAAAACAAAAATAATACCAAGACAACATTTAATGTTGAAACTAAGAAAATGTAATGTTTTTAAAAAATATATGACCATTTTGAATTTGACGCCAGCAACACAATTTTAAAAAGTTGGGATGGGAGGAACAACAAAGTGGTAAAATGGTGTAATTAAAAAAAATAAAACAAACATCTGGTGGAACATCTTACAACTAACTAAGTTAACTGATATCAGTAACACGATAAAAAGAGAATCCCAAACAGGCTGGGTCTTTCAGGAGTAAAGGAGGAGTTCACCACTCTGTGAAAGACTGTGCAGGGCAAGCAGTGCAACAATTCAAGAACATTTGCCAATGTAAAACAGCAAAAAACTCATCATCTATGGTGCATAATATCATTAAAAGATTCAGAGAATACAGAGAAATCTCTATGCAAGGGGCAAGGCAGAAAAACAGTACTGGACTGCTGTGATCTTTGGGCCCTCAGCTGGCATTACATTAAAAACAGACATAATTCTGTGGTGGAAATCACTGCATGAGCTCAGGAACACTTCAGAAAACCATTATCTGTGAAGACAGTTTGTCACTGCATTCACAAATGTGAGTTAACACTCTACCATGCAAAGAAAAAAAAACAAACAATATCTAGAAATGTTGGCGCCTTCTCTGGACTTTTTAGATGGACTGAGGCGAAGTGGAAAAGTGTTCTGTGAATTGAAATTCCTTTTGGAAATCATGCTGCATCCTCTGGGCTAAAGAGGAGAGGGACCAAGCTTGTTATCAGATTACAGTTTGCATCCGTGATGGTATGGAGGTGCATTAGTGCACATGACATGGAGATTATTAATGCTACAGGTTTTGGAACAACATGCTGCCAAGACAATGGCAAAACACATTACACATTCTGCAGGTATAAAACATTATTCTGCATGTATAACAATAGCATTGCTATGTAGTAAAAGAGTGCTAAACTCAGCTGCCTGCAATCCAGACCTGTCAGCCACTGAAAACATTGGGACACATTATGAAATGAAAAATACAACAAAGGAGACTGCGAACTGTGGAGCAGCTGAAATCCTACATTAAACCAGAAAGGAAAACATTTCTAAAGCACAGCAATTGGTCTCCTCAGTTTCCAAACACAGAGAAAAATAGAGCAATACAGTGGTAAACATGAATCTGCCAACTTTTTTGAAAGATGTTGCTGGCATCAAATTCAAAAACATAATATAATTTCTCACGTTTGACATTTAATATGTTGGCCCTGTCATATTTTCAGTTAAATATAAGATTTAAATGATTTGCACATCATTGGATTCTGGTTTTATTTATATTTTGCCCAGCATCTCAACTTTTTTTGGAAATGGTATTGACGCTGCTAACATACTTTTGAGAGTGACTCCATAAAATCTCCCACACGAAATATTTTAAGCAATCGCTGTGAACTAAAGCCGCAGATGGTTGCAGGAATAAAGACACACTCTGAAGAGTAGGAGAAAGGTGTGGGAACTGTGTAGCACCATTGTCTACTGTTTCTATAGTTTCTCTGAAGATTTTGAGCGAATCAATGAGTTTGAGTCTTGCATGTCATGAATGACAGAAGTCTGATTACTCCTGTGCTGTGACCCGTAGTTATGAAGTTCATTAAATGTATGTGCATGAATTGTTTGCAATGCCTATGCACTTATAAACACTGCCAAACTATAAACATTTGTTGGAATGTAACATTATGCGGTTACATTAATTTTTACATACTTTTTGTCACATTTACTATTATCAAAGTATATTTTATGAATTTTTATCACAACATGTGAACAAAAATAAAAAACAAACAAAAAATTGAACCAAAATTAGCTGCCACAAATATGAAAAAACATGTATCAGAACATACATACAGTCCTATGCAAACATTTGAAAATAAAATTAGATGTTTTGTTGATTTACCACATCCTCTACAGGGGAATAAATACGGTAGTCTGAATATTTTAGTCCACAATTTCAATTTATTTGTTGAATTTAACACATTGCATAAAAAATAAAACACAAAATACAAAACATGCCATAACTTTTATACAGTCCACATTTTACATTTAGCACATAAACAGTACTTGTGCATTAAAATGCAGAAAATGTGTTACTTATTTTCACTAAGAAAATCAACAAAGCATGTCAATTGACCAGGGGCACCCAAACATTTGCACAACTGAATATGACAATATGCTAACTAAACTGCTGGTATACTTTGTCACCTAGATTAACATTTGAATTGATGCATCAGTGCAGCCCAGCCCTGCCCCAACACACACATCAGAATGAACCTGCATGCCTGTGAGCAGTGGATCTGTATGGCCCTGTCTAAGAGATGAAGCTGAATCGTGTGCATTTCTCTCTCTATTGCTTGTTAGAGCGAAGGCACTCTTGCACTCCTTGCTGTGATGGAGACCAATGAATGAATGACAACAGCAGCTAATGAGGCAGTTGACATTAAAGCCCGGAGGTGAAAATCAAGCCCCCCGCAGTGAAATCCACAACTAGTGCTGCCCAAGATGCTGCTTTCTGGGCTTTGAGAAAGTGACAGAAGGATGGGACTTTATTCTCACTTTCTTTAATTGTTGTTGTGAGCTATTAAAACTGTGCTGACTGAACTGAAACAGTGACATGTGGACATTTACTGGCAAATTTTCTTCAAACATTTCAGCCAATGGTCCTCAATCAGATTGGCAGAGACTTGTAACACATAATGCTTTAGTTTTAAAAAGAAAGCACCAAATCCATGTATCTGTTATCGCTGTTATAATGCACATTTATAAAGCAGCAGATTCACTTCTAGGATTCACTCTCACTACAGTCTTGGGTCCCAGGTAAATATTTTTGGCTGAGAGAAGAAAAACAGCACTGGTTATATCTCTGGTGACTCTCATAAGCCCCAGGCTATTAGTAACATGCACTGAAGACTATTTATCAGCATCTATAAAAACAATAGGCTACATTTACAAGGGACTAAAGACAATAGGTTACATTTACAAGACGTTAAAGGCAATAAACTGATTAGACCCCATTTTAAAGACAAAAAAAATATTTTTCAAGATTTTTAAGTAATTATCTTTTCCAACTTTACATAGTTTTTAGAATATTTAGTTTAAATATTAAACTAAAGTTAAAGTCCAAAATGACATGTACTGCATTTTCTTCAGCCAGATGTCTGTAATGCCTCTCTATGCATGACACACTCAATAGAAGGTCACACTGCATGATGTCTGGGACTTACCTATGCAGCCCGATATGGGGGAGGAATAAAAGCTAATTATGAGAGGAGGCAACCTTTCCCACCCCTCCTCTCCACTTAACTCCTCACTGTCTCCTCATTTGCTCCTGCAAGCTTGGGAATATGTGCTTCGTATAAGCAACAAAAACGCTCCATTTCTACAGATAGAAATCCCAGACACAGAGCTCCACTATCCAACTGTGGTAAGTCTTAAAAGCTTTTTTTTTTACAGAATATAGAGCAGAGGTGTGGATTTTTTTTGTCTTGGAAATACATGAACAAGAGTATGCACTGTGCTGTAGCATAACAATACTTTCAAATATTCACTTTGCATGAACAATCTAGCATCATGTTTCCAGCAGACATTCACAGAGCTCCTGCGGTTACCAGGTGCTATCAGATTATAATCATGCAAACAAATTGTGAAACTATGAAAAAGTGAAAGAAAAGATTTTGTGTTATACGGATGAAACAAAATTTTATGCAAAATGTGAAATCTACAAAAATTTAAAAAGAACTTATTCTAAGAATTAGACAGTATGAAAACGTAAATGGCTGATGACAAAGAGTTCTGGCTCCATATAAATACATTTATTTTAGACTATCAACACTGGTATTAATATATCTGTCTTGATAAACCTTAGGCTGCAATGTATTATTCATTACTTTGAACTAAAGATGGTTACTGAAGGAAAGTGTTGGAGGCAGGGGATGCTAAGCAGGTTAGAGACAGCCTCATGAGGATATTTGCACTTGTGCCGTCTTCTCCCACTGAGCCTCATGCTGTGCACAACCAGCTGAGACCCAGAGAGCCTCCCCAAAACAATTACAGTTGCTCCGCTGTAGACTGGCCTCCGACAGAAGGGCAAAAAAGTAATAGGTGAAATAGCTACACTACTCAGGCGTTTAACAGGGTTCAAATAAATTTCATTGTCACAAACACATTTCATTGTGACGACATCAGCAGAACTGTAGCATCAGCCTATAGCTAGAACTCTGTTAACTCTCAGTCTGCACATTCTAACATGCACTCTGTGTCCATACTGGTCTGCAAAAGATTCAGAAGAAAATTTATTTTACTATGATACGGGCCCTTTAACTTTAATGTAACCATGTTTTGTTTTGGTAATTTTGTACCTATTTATAGCAAATAGGTCTAAGTTTATAGGATAAAGTTCACACAAGCGCAGCTGACATATTTAAATGGTGTAAAAACAACTATTTATATTACTAACTTATTATTATTGTAATCTCTGATTGCAGAATTAATCTGAGCCACACAATTAGAACTGTCTCTGATTAAGCTACAGTTTCCACAAGAGCACAATGTCCAACAACATGGCCAAGATTGCAGATGCTCGAAAGACAGTGGAGCAGTTAAAACTGGAGGTGAACATCGACAGGATGATGGTGAGAAATCAGTCCTGTACTGAACAGCTCAATGTTTTCTGTAACAACACTCATAGAACTACAGATATTAGAGGGACAGAAGAATAAATCTGCTAAATTCATGTAATAAATCTACCCTGAATCATCGCACACTCTTTTTGTGATGATATTAGCTGTGTATTTCCGCCTATAGTGTAGTAAAGTGAGTAGTTTGAGCATGATAGCTTACTTTTAGATGCTCAAGTGAAGAGCTTCAATTAGAAACAGCTCAATTTTAAGCTTGTATTTTTTTAAAGAAAAAAAATGCAGATTGGTATCAACAAGTTTACAAGGTGTCAGTACTGGAATTACAAAGGAAAATGTGCAATTATGTCATCTCTGTTCACAACAGAAAACTGAAAATGTTAATGTTCCTAAACAAGTTTAGAAAGCAGCACGTGATAATAAGCTGTAGGAATGATGATAGTGATTCGCAATTTAATGTTGTTAAACAATGTATTTCCTGTAATTCTACGCCAGCTGTGTTCTCTTTGCACAGGTGTCTAAAGCGGCTGCTGAACTGATGTCATACTGCGAAACTCATGCCAAAGAGGATCCCCTGGTGACTCCTGTGCCCTCCTCAGAAAACCCCTTCAGAGAGAAGAAGATTTTCTGTGCCATTTTGTAGATGTTTATAATTAACTTGCATCACATTTGTGAATTCATTTCAATTTTAGATGAAGCATTTTGATTTTTAGAAGTTATATTTCATTTGTGACATTCCTGTCAAAACACCAGCCCTCAACAGCCACATCTAACAGCCTTATCTTAGTGGATTACGTCCAATAATCCAAAGGAACTGTAAATGCTATGTGAATGTTCTAATCTGGTTACTATTTGGTTGTATATGTCTTCTTTGTGTTTCAGTAGAATCAGCACTCGCTCCATGTAGATGTTGCCTTAATGCTTCTTCTTTTTAACCTTAACCCCTTAAAACACTCTTAACACTGATGGTTCTTCAAGGGTTCTTTAGTAAAGAAAACAAATCTACATAGAACTATAAACATTCAAAGAACACTTTGAATGATTAAAGGGTTCTTTGCATCACTAAAATGTTCTTCAGGTTGAAGACACATGTGTAGATAGTTCAAAATATAACCTTTTTTTTTAAAGGGTTCTTGTATTGTTATGTTGATAGGCCTGTAACAGTAGAAGAACCCTTTTTGGTGCTGTTTAGAACCCTTTTAAAAAAGTTATCCATCATCTTGAACAACCCTTTCATGATATGAAGAACCTTTTAGTCATGCAAAGGTTTCTTTGAATGTTCATGGTTCTATATAGAACCATTTTATTTACTAAATAACCCTTGAAAAACTAAGTGTGAATCCCAGGCTTATTACATACTAAGGCCTATTACTCAGTACTGCAGGGACTTCAATGCAAACTGGCTGAGCTGTACAGAGAAGTGTGTAATAAAACTTTGGTCCTGGCCATTTAAGGGGTTAACCTTAGGCCTGTGGGTGTCGTTTTGTGAAGACATTCTGTTCCACAGTAACACAGATAAAAACACCTACTAGTTGCTGTTGGCACATGTCCTTGTACCTCCATTTTTGTTGTTTATTTTTTTTACATAATTTGAGGGAAAAAAGCCTTTATATTATGTCTAAAGTTCATGGTGAACTGACCAGCACAAATGATCCAAAATTACTTGGAGAAAAATAATCTTCAGTAACGTCCTTCAAAAGTTAAGAACATTTATCCTTATCCTGTTAAGTTGCTTTTTTGGACATACAGCAGCAGCGATATTTGAACTTCATGCAAACTTCATAACGTGTCATGCTTCTTTTCTTTTCAGAAGAAGAGTGCTATTCTAGGCTCAGTGTTTACTTTGTAAATTCCTGTGTTTGCATGGACAAGAATGATGTGTTCCTGGATTCGAGATGGTCGACAGAAACGAGCCACTGAGAGCTCATTAGCACAACAGGGCAACGTCACCAGGTTCATTTCACATTAGGAGCACAGCAAGGCCTGCGTACACCATGTGACTCCAATAAAATTGCATTTTGTGATAGGGAGCAAAGTTCCCTCCATTTCTGTTCATTATGGCATGCAGTGTTTGTTAACATCCGTGAGGATGGTTTACACATTAACCCAAAATGCACTAAGCTCCTTCGCTAGCCAGCCTCTGTGAGAAATAAGGTGTGGCATTACCATCATTATTAATAAAAGTATGTGTTGATCATATTTACCACTGGGCTGATAAAAAGATTTAATTAACAAGATATATTTCCTTTAGATCTGCCCTAAATAGCCTATGGAAAACTACAACATATCAGATCTGCCCAGCTGAATGCACCTTGATCTTTAGGTGGTGACCTGTTTGTTTATTGCCTCAGTGAAGGGCTGGAGAGGTAGCCTTGTAGTTAAGGAAGGTGAAGCAGTGATTTAGTCTGAACCCTTTACCTGCTATAGTCACCTGCCCAGGTAGGGCGGGCTGTGCTTTATTCATACAAACACACACAGGGACACAGGTTGGCTGGCTGTTTCCATCACAAACAGGTAATGAAGAGGAGCGAGCTCCACCGGTTCCTCTAGCCTGCCAACACGGAGCACAGCACAGGTATGGAGAAGCCAGCAACAGACTATATTCAATCACAGCTTTCGTAGTTCAGTGGGTTGTAAATGGGGCAAAACGTAAATATCTTTTGTCAAACTAACACTAAAACGCGTTTCTGTTGTCTGTAGGTTGCAGTGTATATATGTGTATATATATATATATATACATAGTGTATACACACACACACACACACATATATATGACAATTTAGGAAACGTGTATAAGTAATAGGTTATATACGACATTGTAAATGGCAGCATCTAATGAGCTAAAGGAAAATCTAGCTGAGGGGAAAGCGCCGTCTTGCTTTGGGAAGTGAAACATAGCGATGTAGTTTTCTAGTTAGACCTTACAGAGGATGAGTTTGAGCAAACTGCCGCGTGTCTGAAATAAGACGTAGGAAAAAGAAGACCGAAAAAAAGACCCCACACTGAAGCTGCTGACCTGAAGATGCTCTGACTCTGAAGACCTAAAACTGAAAAGTGAGCGACGAGCAGAAGCAGTCTAAAGCTAAATCAGTCTACAGAGTTGAGATGCGGGACTAGCAGTACTGCTACACATTAAACATAGCAAAGCTGTGGGAATAATAATGGCCGCCGGCCAGTTTACCTACATTTCCATATTCAAATCAGTTTTCAGGGTGAAATGAATGGCACAGAAGCTTTAGCCCATAACAGAGAGAGCCCAGCACAGCAAGAGAGGCGATTTTTACATCTATAGTGAACTCGTCACAGAAATAACAAATGTCAGACAGTGTTATTAGTGGTAAGTAGTCTGTAATTTAAAGCCGTCTTATGTTACCTAATTTGCTGTACCAAATTATAAAATATGAACAAAAGCAGTCATTTTGGTACATTGCATTCCACAGGTGACAATCTTATGTATACTCTACATGCATACGTCATATTTTAGGGTTTGTGGTATCCAAAAGCAAAAATACAAAACACTGCTGAAGTGTGTTATTGCCATCTCCATACACCTTGAAAACGTGCAAAAGTGATGTGGGGCGTGGAAGTGGATGACAATGACCAATATCCTTATCTCTTTATGACATGAAACTTGGACAGATTGATCAGAACTACTGTATCTGTAAACTCTAACTCACCAAGATAAGAGCGTTGGACTCCATGCTTAAAAATGATGAACAGTAGTTTGTCAATATGGACGTGACTGAAAGCACAGACTGTGGTTGTCTTTTTGTGTTGACCTATATCTTTTTTTTCTCGACAAACACTTGGAGGCTAGATGGTATAGTGGTGTGGTCGGTGTGGTTAGTTTATGGTGTTTTGCTCTACTTTTTGTTCCGCATTTCATGCCCAAACACCTTTTCTTCCACTTTTTAATTCAGGGTCGTGTTGAAGTTTAGACAAAGCCTAAAACATGGCCAACTTCAAAGGACATGCATTGCCTGGTACATTCTTCTTGCTGTTTGGCTTGTGGTGGTCTGTGAAATACCCCATGCGACACATCTGGCAGAAGAGACAGCACGGCAGTAGGCAAAACCTGCCTCTGTTCTTCAAAAAGATAGACCTTATCGAGGGGGTTCTGAAGACCTTCTTTGCTTTTGTTGGTGAGTGAAGAGGTCACACCCATATGCTTTGGGTTCGGGGTTTTTGACAGGCTGCTTGTGGTTATGAAGCGATCAAGTGACCAATGTAAGAAGCAACATATAGTTTCAGATGTGTAATTTTCTCTTGTTTCAGGCATCATGGCAGAGCAGTTTGTGCCAGATGGACCTCATGGTCACCTTTATAATGGGGAGTGGGTAAAGCTGATGAACTGGCAGCACAGCACCATGTACCTCTTCTATGGCATCTCTGGCATTGCTGACATTCTCAGCTCATCCCCACTTCCTGTCCCAGCAGGACTTGACCGCCTCTCCCTCTCTTTGGCTCTCTTTGTAGAAGGTACAAACCAACCATGTGTTGAAGTGTCATTGTAAGGAAGTTATAGTTTAGTAATAGCATTGCTTCATATATCTGTCCAAAAAAAAAATCAGTAAAAAAAAAAAAACATGTATCCCCATTTTTTTTCCTGCCAAAATGTGTGAATATGAGTGAAAGTGCTCCAAAATCACTTGGAATAAAATCTCTTTACACTGACTTACATTCAAAGCTAAGAATGTTTTGCCTTCTCCTATAAAGTTGCTATTATGGAGATACATGTTTTTCTTTGACAGCAAGGTAGGTTTGTAGGTACTTTATTGATCCCGAAGGAAATTTAGCAATATAGATTATGATCATAACAAAATCTTGTTATACAAAGGCGTAACATTGTAACAAAACCTTATGAAAAAAAGGTAACCTCATAAATTCTTCTTTGCAAAAATGATGTCCAACAAATATACTGGCTCTGATAGCATGCCACTCCTGTACATCATGCCACTCCTGTACATCAACTCACAATCTGATTTGGATACTCAGTCCTTTTTTTTTTACTTTTTAAAAATAAGTAGTGTCATGTGATCAAATGACTAAATTTAATATGACACATAAAGAGACAGGTGCACTGTGTTCAAGTGATAAAAACTCACTTCTTCTGGTTTATAGTTTCTGTGGTTTTAATATTTTCTTCAGTATAACTGAAGATTTGTGCTCAGGCAACAGAACATATTAATTAAAGGAAGTTTAGGATAAGGATATTTCAGATATTCAGATATGGAAATTTAATACACTTAAAATATTCAGATATGGACATTAATGGATTAACTTGAATGTATTTTAACATAATGAGACTTTATTACATGTCATTTTGGACTGTTGTCATAAAACGTTCATAAAATGTAAAACGCAGGTAATATTAGTCAAGTGATAGTTAGTTTCCCCTTAACTGGTGCTCTCCTGGTCTCTTTAGGGTTCCTGTTTTATTTCCATGTACATAATCGGCCTCCTCTGGACCAGCACATTCACTCTTTGCTGCTGGTGGCTGTGTTTGGTGGGGCAGCCAGCACAATGCTTGAGGTGTTCTTGCTGGACAACACTCTGCTTGAGCTGTTCAGGAGCAGTTTAGCCATTATGCAAGGCACCTGGTTCTATCAGGTATTTCCACTGTTATAATCATGTTGTTCTTCATTTAGCCTTGTGGCCGCAAAATAAATAATTCTTATATAAATGCATTTAAGTTGCTATTTAAGCCCCACACTATGAATATAAACCCTCTGAATTTGTTCCTACCTCAGATTGGTTTCGTGTTATATCCTCTGAATGGTAAAGAGTGGGACCTGGAGAACCATGGCAACATCATGTTTATTACTATGTGCTACTGTTGGCATTATGCAGTAGCTTTGCTGATTGTGGGGATCAACTACAGTGTGGTCTGTTGGTGAGTAGACATTAGCATGTGTAAAATCATATTGTAGAGAACAAATATGATGCCTATCTGCACCACTGAGCTTTACTGTATATTATTTTGAATATATAGACTTAAGGCACCATAATTTTTCCACTCTTTAGGCTCATAAGAAGGTTTGGAGAGAGGCACAGGGCAGATATAGAGATCAGCCTCAGAAAAACCAGTCACCCTGACTCCAATTCACAGAAGGCTTTGCTGCAGGAATCAGATGAAGAATAGAAAGAGTCCTGTGACCAGACGTGAAGAAATCTGAAGAGATATAAATATATAAAATAAACTGGCACAATGCAAATTTTATATACAATACTGTGCAAAAGCCTTAATGCACCCAGCAGTATTTAAAACTATAGCTTGTCAGCAAGTGTTTTTTTCCCTGTAAAAACATGACATTTCATTAGAATAAATGCAAATAAGCATAGTCACAAGAATATCTTATTTTGAAAAAAAGCAGTTCTTGTGAGCTGGTTAGTAGAACAAAGTGTTTCGACATCTTCAACCATCAGATTTATTAAACCTGATTTAATTCAAGGAATCACTTATTAACCAAAAGCACTGTAATTGGACAACCACAAATTATACTGGGCTGCCAAGTGGACAGGCTTAGAAATGGTAAACACAAAAAATATTTATTCTAATATGAAGAAATTTCATTAGACGCATATTTGTAATTCAAAATTTTCCCAGATGCCTGAAACCTTTGCACAGTTCTGTAGGGGTGTGTATAGTACAGATCAGTCTATGCACGGTGAACTATCCAAGCGGGGTGTTGATCAAAGACTCTGATAATGCTTGTTAATGCACTGATGCCTGTAAAGCCTGTTATTTTTGTACAGTCTTGCAAGTAAATACTGTAAGAAATATTTTTAAACAGTAGTTTTCTAAGGGGTGGAAAAGTGCTTGGTTTCTGTGTAACTGGAATATCAGGCTTATTTCAGGTATGTCTTGTCAAGCCTCTTAATAAAAAACAATTCCTACTGCAAACCAGACAGACCTGCTTCTTCTTTCAAAATGTGATGCATCTGTGGGATGTACTAAGTGTACTTAACTTTTGTTTCCTTGTCAGTTTAACATACAATATAGATGGAAACAGCCTATATAAAATACACAGCCTTAATCTGCATGATCTGTGTAATAGAATTTTATTATTAATCATCATTTAAGTAGAATAGAGAATTTCATATTCGAGTATAGCTCAATATAAAGTAAATCAGATATTTAAAAATGTCTGCAGATTTCTCACTGCTTAATATACAAACATTATGACAACTGTTAGTATACACTTTCCACACTTACACTTTCTATTTTTTTCCGTTTGATATCTGTTGTATGTTTTATTAACATAGTCCCAAGGGTATCGCAGCAGTTATTTATTTAAGGTGAGAAATACAGTCAAACACTACACAGAACACAGGCTTTTCTCTTTCTGAGGGAAAAAAAACATGTAAAGAACACAAACTGCTTTAACCATCTCTGCATACAGCACAACAGACAAGATGGAGACCTCTAATATCACTCTTAACTATGGAAAGTCATGCTCCAGCAATTTTCTACATAATAAGTCTTTGAGATGTTAACAGTCATACAGTGTGGCTGAATATGAAATTGTTCTTTGTAGAGAGACCTACAAACCTGGATGTGCAGTGTTGGAGAAACACAAATACATTTTACTTATTATCCAAAATGACCAGTGAACATACATGTGTTAAGTTTTCATATGTAATATGGATGATGGTTAAAAAAAGTGGTAGATCTATAAATAAGTTTTGTTGGGATACTATTTTTCCTTATAATACCTGGTAACCCTCTGCTATGCATGAGCTTAAAAACTAGGTTTTATGCCAAACCTTAAAAAGTTTGTAAAACAATGTCTTCAGGCAACACATTTATAGCCCTTACATGCATGAATTTTGTGAGGGAGCTTTTAGAGGCATTAAAGTCTAACCACTGTTCAACCTGCACTGTTCTGATTCTAACTCTTTCTACAACAGAGAATTTCACATCAAATCACCCATAATGACTTTGTTTACATCTTTATATAATTATGTAGAAATTTTGAAAATCTGTGAAATTCCCATTTAAGTACATTTTTGGTGTTTTCCAACATTTTTACACAACATTGAGTCCTTACAAGGTTTTAGTCTAAGTTCTACTGTGTAGCAAGGCCTTGAAAGGTTTGATAAAGTTGCCCTTGTCAGTTGGAAACCAATACTATACACCAAACATTTCACATGTGGAGAGTTTCACAGAGCTCTGGCAAGCACTGGCTTCTTACAGCACGATGAGGTACTGTTACTGTGATTCAACAGTTGTCAGTGTTTTTCCTTGATCTGTATACAGCTCATACCCCAGTGGCTGTGTAGACTTCACAAGGGTCTTCAGCGTCACTGTGGGTCAGGCGCCGTCTTGGGGGAGGGCGTGGTGGACACCACCACAGTAGACACTGTTGATTTAGGAGAGCTGGCTGCTGAACGCTGCTGCAGCTGTTGGGCTGGGACGGTCTGGATGCGTACCTGTATGGGGGTGTAGAATTTGTTTTATTTTCTTGTTTTATTGCATTTTCAATTTGAATGCTGAAGTCACCTTTATGTCTGTGTATTCCTAAAAAATTATGACTGTTACCTTGTCCCTAAGTAGAACACCAAATGCATTTTACAACACTTACTATGCTCCTGAGTGTCACAACATGAGATGTCAGGCTGCAACAGGCCAACTAGACTAAATACTTAAGTAAATACGTACGTAGGTTGATTGACTATGTCCAAAGTAGAACTCTATGGCTATTTTCAAAAGTAAATAAATAAAAAAAAAAAGATTTCTGTATTATGTTGTTGTCAGAGTTCCACTACTGCATATGTAGTGCACAAACATATGAATGGAGGTAGTTCATTTTTAATAATACTTTTGAATCATACCTTAAAAATAATGATGCACCACTCAGTCTCTTTTAATAAAACTGTTGTAAGGTCAGAGATGTACATCACTGCACACTGGTAATGACAAAATGTTCCAGATAATGTCAGTGGATGTAGAAACTGTGGATTAACTGCCGAGGTGCTGACCTGCGTGGCCTGGCCCTGCTGTTGCAGTTGCTGCAGCTGCTGAGCTGTGACGAAGCTGACAGGCTTGTTCCCTGCGATGAGCCTGGTGCCTGCTGGCATTGTTGTCAGGATAATGTTCCTGCCGAGATTACTGATACTGCGTACAGAACAGAGACACGAGTCACATCAACCAGACAAGCTAGACACATTATAACTGCAGTAGTCTGCAGCAGGAAGGCCAAAACTAATTCTTCAGGGTGAAAGGTCTGTTGCCTGTAAGTCAGAGTGACATCAGACTCACTATTCTCTATGCTGGGGTGGAGCAAAAGTCTGGTCATTATGGGTGGACCTGATGTGTTCTGGAGGGAGGATATAGTTCAGTGAACAGCTTACATTAACTAGTTACACCTTGCACGTTTTGGGGTTCTGGAGTCCTCTCTGGTGAAAATGTGTAATTGCACACATGTCCAGAAGAACGTTTTGAATGTTACTTTTACATTTCTGGCATTTGGCTGACGCTCTTATCCAGAGCGACTTACAATTTGATCATTTTACACAGGTAGGCCAAGGCAGTGTTAGGAGTCTTGCCCAAGGACTCTTATTGGTATAGTGTAGGGTGTTTGCCTAGGTGGAGATTGAACCCAAGTCTACAGTGTAGAAGGCGGTTAGAGGTGTAGAGGTGTTAACCACTACATTAACCAACCACTATCAACCAATGTCTGTTATGGTTTGGATCCCTTTCCTAAGCGGATAATGTTGATGATCACACTTTGCTTGAATGAGTATTCAAAGAAATGTTTTGAAAACTTTTGACCGATTTTGCATTTCAGGCATGAACTTCAAGCTAGATCTTCTTTTAGAGCCTGTGTGTGTAAATGTTAATAAATACAGACACGATATGGGTAGAATAACTCCCACAAAATCAAATCAAATGCATCTGATTTTTAAACTACTATTTCAGGATTTACTGGTGACTTTCAGCAAAACATGCACGCATATTTTAATGTTTTTTTTCCTCCTGACCTAATGTGACTTTTTTCAATTGTGATTTTCAAATGAAACAGTGTGCCTAAGTTGGCAGTGCTTTGGCCCGTGAGGACTGGCTATGTCAGAAACGAACATAAATTCTAAATAGAAGCTCACTTAGTACTGATGCTGCCTTTCAGTATGGGTGAAGTGACCACACTCTTGCTCTTCAGAGGCTGGCTAAGGACAGAAAGAGGCACTGTGATCCTAGCAGGCAGCTTCCCCTGGGAAGAAAAAAAAAAAAGACACAGTAGGTAGTAATATGCTTTTACTTGCATCAATCATCTAAATTGGTGGTCTGCATGATGCTTTTACAATTGGCTCAGCCTCATTCTTGTGTTTGCTGGGCAAAGAGCTTTTATAATTAATTGCTAATGTTTTTAATGGCCTATAACCTATGTATCAAAAAGTGCTGCAAAATAAAGGTTCACCATTGTGACTAGCCTAATGCCATGTTGTTTTACTTAGCATCATCATCTAGGCTACTACAATTAATTACGCTACTTCTTTCTAGCTAATGCTAAATCTTCAGCCTCATGGCTCTCAAGAACACCACACATGAAGATGACTGCTCAGTTGTCATCAGCAAAATTTTTGCACAGGCATCAAAATGGCCACATGCACACCACTGATGTAAATGAATAAAGTTGTTCACCTGTTGTGTGGCCACTACGGTAGCACTGACAGGCACCTGCCTGACTGTGGCTGCTGCTGTGCCCAGAGAGAGAGGAGAGCCTGCAGCAGCAGGGCCCAGTGTCACACCTTTAGCTCCTGCCACCCCACTTGTGGCTATGGTGACTGTGGCTGCTCCTGAGGAAGCTGTGACAGGCTTGGTGCTCGTGGAAGTGGTGTTAACTGTTACAGTCTGGCCCTGTTTCTGCGGGATCACTCCCAGATTGGGCACAATGCGAATGGTAGTGCCTCCAGCTTTAGAGTCTGAAGAGGTGACGGTGGAAAAGGTGCGGGTTTTGGGATCGGCTACAGTCACGGCCAGTGCAGGCATGAGGCGAATAGCTGTGTCACATGTGGCCTTCAGCTCGGGGTGCACCTTCACCAGAGGCCCCAGAGAGGAAGAGCCTTTAACTGCCAGTCCCTCAGCAGCAGCTGGTGGGGTGGGATTTGAAGTGGCAGGAGGAGAGGCCTGCGGGGGGGTTACATGTAGAGTGGCCGAGATGCCCTTGGCTGTAGTGCTGGTAGCACTGCCTAGCATATCTGGGGTGAGTTTGAGTGTGGCCATCATTTCTGGAGTGATGCGAAGAACTGTCTGGCCTTTAGCATCAGTGGTGATGGAGGAGGGAGGCAAGCGCAGAACATCTTTGCCCTGAATACGCAGGTTAGTGGCAGTCAAGGGAATACCTGTTGCATTTTGGGCTTTCACACCTAGCTGGCCAGTAATGGCAACCTAGATGTTTCACACAAGGATGAAAGGAGATTTGTTTAGCCTCTTCTGCTCTAGGGTACTTTTCAGATTTTTTTTTCTAGCCCTAAACCTAAATGATCTACTTCAATGGAGGAAAAAAAAAAAAAGTTGGATCTTTCATATGATGCATACAAGAGAGATGTATCTTATGAAATACAGAAGTAATGAAGTAAATAATATAAGAAACAACTCTAACCACCAACAGGTTCATTGGACTTAAAAGGCTACAATTCATTTAGCAAGTACACATGATGTACTGCATAGTTTTGTATCATGTTCATGCCATGTCCTCAGTTAGGTAATCCAAAAAAAGCATCCAATACATAAATTAATTTAAGAAAAAAAATGTGGCTTTATTTCCTATGAGCACTCCTATGAGTTTGAGAAATGGCTTACACTACAGAAGGTGGTTCATCATTTGTACCTGTTTAATGATGTTCTGGCTAGTGACCCCCTGTAGCACCGTAGGTGATGCAGTGTTTTGAGCAGGGCTTCCGGGAGAGCTGGTCTGAGTTTTAGTAACTGCCACAGCAGAGGCCAAGCCTGGGACAGACAGGGTTGTCTGAGCTCGTGAAGCTTGCACCTGGATAGGACTTCCTGCAGACTGGCTCCTCAAAGGCAGGGTCACCACAGCCTTCACACAATGACATACATCACCACACACCACACACACACACACACACACACATACATATATACATATACACATATACATTATATATATATATATATATATATATATATATATATATATATATATATATATATATATATATATACACACACCAAACACAATTTTCTAATCTGTCTTTAGAGAGCTAGCTAAACTCCTGACAGTTAAAATGAGCTGAAACAGATGTGTTTAGGGTAAAAAAAAGCCAAGCTGTGCTGGACTAAGCTCTTCTGCTTAACAGAGACCATAGTAATTAAGTATTGGGCTCACCTGTGCAATGCCTTTGCTGTGGGCTACAGTGACAGGCACTCTGATATGATGGGGTGTCTGATGCACCAGTGTGGCTGCCTGGCCTGTAGAGGCAGCAGGAAGGCCAGGCTGAGCAGTGACCACACGGACCTGAGGCAGCGAGCCTGCTGTAGCAGAGTGAGCCACTACTCGAGCTGCAGGCTGCACTGAGGCCTGCTGAGAAGCCTGAGGGGCAACCTGACTGGCAGAGAGCAGAGTGCCCAGCTGAGGCATGGAGGGAGGAGACACCAGCAGAACACTGCAGAAAACAGGAGACAGCACAGGCAAATTCTCACAGTGAGAATATTCAATTTGATATCATAAGATGTCAAACTCCGTTCCAGGATCTACAGACTAGGGATGTAAACCACAGGTTTTATCACAAAGCAATTCTACATCGACTCTTTTCTAACTTTCCTCTTCTAACTCTCTGAATTAAACTTATGCAGGCCTTGGGCAACAGCTGAGGAGCTGAGTCAGAATTAAACCATGCAGATCAGCAGACTGAACATAGAATCTCTCAATTCTGTGTCTTACCTGGGGCTGGTCTTGACAGGATCTGGTACACCTGCTTTTGTTGGTGTTGCCACAGTGGGGGGTAGTGGGGATTTTGGTGTTCCCGGGGTGCTTGGTGTTGGGGTACTGGGGGGCTGGGGTAAGCTGGCGACAGGTGTAGAAGGGCCCTCAGGCACAGAACACTGGCCCTCTGTAGCACCACTCTTACCACTTGTTTCCTTGTTGTCAGACTTCTACAAGACACATACACAGATAAGCAAATCTTCAATCCACAGATGCTTTCAATTTCAAATTAATGTACAAAGGGAATAAAGGAATGATTTCAGAACATAAACTGGTAATATCAGTTCTAAAGTGCTCTTAAGTCTACAAACATAGTGTAGCAATACTATAGAAAAATGATTGAAATGTGTGTAAAGGATTATCATGCCAGAGTACTCACAGGTTTGGGGGTGGGTTTGGGCTTTTGCTGTAGGGCTTTCCGTGCCTTGGCAGCAGCTGCCTGAGCCTGGTGGATCCTCTCTGCACAGAGAAAAGGAACTTATCAATACATCTAACTATGAAATACATGTCAGGAGCAAAAATTATGATATATACAAACACACAGAATTATGTAAATGACCATCCTTCATTTATTTAATTTTGGGTTTATGTAATCGTTTATTTATTTAATAATTGGGTATCTACAGTGACTTTGTTTCTAGCAGTACCTGAGCTCCAGACTGTTCTTTTCCCTAAACTTTGGTTGGTAACTAGCAAAGATATTTTCTCTAGATAGACAAAGCACTTCTTGTAAGTCGCTCTGGATAAGAGCGTCTGCTAAATGCTGTAAATGTAAAATGTAAATGTAATTTCCATTAACTGCCTTATTAACTAATTAAAATTCTTCAGCAGATATTCCTGAGGAGATTACACACAATATTCAAAAGGGGGAAAAAGTCAAAGGAAACAGTAAAAGGGACACTAGGACCTAGATTTACTAAACCAGTAGCTGCATGGCCCACGTCACACGTGTCTATGATAGAGGATATATAATTATTAGTGGATATATTTGGATGTGTTGATTATTACTTTAGAACGATCATTTTGAAAGGTTAGATTTATGCACTGATTTTACCTTAGCCAGCTTGGCTTCAGTACAACAATTTTTTATGTTCAAAAATATTTCATGACCCCCTCTTTGCCAACCCATCCTGCCCTAGCCCTCTTTCCTCACACACACCAGTGTACACATTAAAGGACAGAATAATGAAACAGTAAATCTTCTTGCATTTTCCAACTTCCTGGGCATGCATTCTTTAACCAGCACTGTGCCACAAACCACAAATCTTTAGCCTGGTGTTACAAAGTGCGTCAAATTCAGCTATCAGTCAAGTCTCTCCCACACTCCCTCCCTCACTAATGAGCTCACCCAAGAGAAATTCACAATCAACATTAGCCCATCATTCATGGCCTGTAAGTGGAGCCATTCAACACAGCATCTGTTAATTTAGTCAGATTGTCACTCTGCAAAATGAGGTAACCTGACACTTGGCTCTTCCCAGCTAAACCCGTTCTGCACATCTGCATCAGAAGCTCAGACAGAGGCCATGGCAATACAGGCAAATGTCAGCTACCAAAGGGGCACAGGCTATGAACCATGTGTGCAGTCTGGATGCCTATGAATCCCACAAATGCTCTGCTGTTGGAGGAATTACCAAACTCTTCTTGACTCCGGTCTCTGTGTAGGTAAATCCACAGCTTGCGGCCAATGTCATACTTCACGCATGGGTCTTTCTCATAGTGGAGGCGGTCCAGAGCCCCGCTCACAACTGTGTTCACCTGTGTGAAGCACATAGGCATGAGTTTTTAAGCAAGAACAAACCAAAAGAAGTAGGAAAAAGAGAGACGTAGAGAGAATCGGTGTGTATTGGGTTAGGGACCTGTGCACTGGTGACATCAGGGGCCAGGAACTGGGAATCCTTCAGCAGCTCGCAGATTTCAGCCCGGGTTCCCTCTCCATTAGGCAGCCTTGCAGCTGCATCCCGTACTAGAAACACAAAATGGCCACATTCAACACCAGAAGTAAACATGCTGACTTATGAATAGTACTTGCACTTCAATTATTAAATGTCATAGCAATGATTATACAGGTGAAACCGATCCTGGATCAGCAATCAGACACAATACATACATTCTAACAAATGCGTTCTGACAAAACTCAAGCCGGTATGCTTATGCTCGGACACCACATCAACACAATAGACCAGGTTGGCACTAGTCCACCTCAGTAGACTTATATTTTGCTTACCAGTAGCCAGTTACTACTTGAGCACAAACAATTGGTAGTTGTAATGTGGTGATGACAAATTTTCAACTACCAGTTTACAAGAACTATCTAAATGCACAATAACATAACAAAACCACAATAATGCAGCACACCCAGCAACATAGTCACAGCTGTAACTATACCTTACATCTCCAAAATACTAACTTTAAAGGAGAAGGAATAAATGTTTTACTCTTTTAAAGTTTATATTGTTATACTGGACTTTTTCTATTGAATCATTTGTCAGGAAATTCACATGACAAAGGAAGACTGTTCTGAGGTGTTAAAAAATAAGTGAAATAAGTGAAAAAAATGTGATGATAGCAATAGTTAAGCACTGAAATTAAAATTCCTGGTCAAAACTGTAAATCAAGACACATCTGACTAAGAAACAAAAATTTTTTTTACATACGTTCACATAAAAAACTACTACAAATATTCAAGTATGTAAAATATAGAATAAGCCTATGAATTACAAAAACACAAATCTATTAATTAGGCAGTTAACGTTTTTACACTTTGCACTTTTGTTTGTGAACATTCTTGTCATTTCATAAGCAGTGGCTACAGAAGGCACTGTCCTTTCGCAGGGACTTTCCTTTCTACTTCTATTATTTTGCTATATACTGTCTATCAAGCAATGGGGGCAGTCATGAGCTGGAGGTTAGGGAACTAGCCTCGTGACCGGAAGGTCGCCGGTTCGATCCCCAGAGCCGAGAGCCCATGACCGAGGTGTCCTTGAGCAAGACACCTAACCCCCCAACTGCTCCCCGGGCGCTGCGGATTGGGCTGCCCACCGCTCCGGGCAAGTGTGCTCAGTGTGTGCTCACTAGAGTGTATGTGGTGTTTCACTTCATGTATGGGTTAAATGTGGAGGTGAATTTCCCTGTTGTGGGACTAATAAGGGTCACTTAATCTTAAATGATTTGAGTCTTAGAATTTGACACTTTGACAGACTAACAATCTTTTGTCATTTTTCTGGCCAAAACGGTCAGCCTTTAGTCAGCCAAAAAGCAAAAGTGCCACATCTGGCCATTTTCATGTGAAATGTTTCAGCCGTCGAAATTCAGGGCATCCCTAGGCAACGATATTTTCGTTTGTATCTAAGATTTTTAAAAGGCATTTGTGCAACTGAGAGTTTTTTTAAAATGTTACCCAGGGAGAGAATAGTGACATAAGCTGGTCGGTCAGACCGCAGGAGCGAGTGCTCGCGGGCTTTGTTGAGGGATGTCTCCTTATCAAACACTCCTTTGACAGGCCCCACCACAGACTCAAAGCCATGCATGCGGAAGGTGAAGGCTTTGTGAGGCTGGTCATAGCGCTGCTGCTCCTAAGAGTCAGAAACATAGGTTAATGCTACAATTAAGTCATGTTCCACATGTACTCCAGGTAACAGTAGTGTTTGCAGAATCCCACCTTAAATGCACAGGGGATCAATCACTCAGGTGAGTCCAAAGCACTTACCTGCTCTTGGAAGACATGCCGCTCCTCTTCTGTGCTGGGCCTCACCACATAATCAGTCCACCTGCCACATGAAAAGAGCACAAAGTGTACAAACAGCAAGGAACGAAAGGGATCCTGTTTGACAGAATATGTAGTTATCTTGATGTGCTATATCTAAGACAAATAATAGTGGGTGTCATTGTTGGCTCAGGGTGAAACTCACACTCTAGGAGCTGGAGGAGTCAACTCAGCTGCTTCTTCTCCTTCCTGCTGTGAAAGAGGGAAAAAAACAAGTTTATACAGAGTAGGGGATTCCAGTGTTGTGATGATAAGGTGGAAGCCAATGATTACACTAAGGTACTTTGACTACCACATGGTCCTTCGACTCCAGCCAAAGAAGGCAAAGTGCACTGAGATCCTTCTCTGCATCCGGACAGGGACCTGAAAGGAAATGGATAAATAGGGGGGCAAGGAGCCATTTAATCACTTCAGTGCTTTCACAGAAAACAGAAAAGTTGGCTCCGGGGCTAATGTATATGATAACATTTTTGTTTGTTTATTTTAATACTGTTGCACAACACAGACATGAGGAATATAGAGTCAGTTCATCTTACCAATCCATTTCCACTGCTGGGTGTGTTCTCTGAATTCAACATACGGAGTGAAGCCACTCGGCTGAGCCATGGAGCCAGCTACATAAACCACAGAGAGAATAAACAATATGTTCACCTATGATAAATAACACATTCTTCAGCAGAGATTCAGTTAATGGAAAGAATAAAATCAGCTTGGAGAAAGAAACAGTAGTAACTCACATTTATTTTCTCCAGCTAAGAACTGCAAAGCAGGCACTACCAGCTCTGACCAACAGGAGGCCAAAGAGAACCAGGGATTGAGGGCACTAGCAGGAGAATTTTGCCACTGCTGCACTTTCTCCTCTATCTAGGAAGCCAAGAAAATACATGATCACAGTTATTTTACTTCATGGGACTCACAGGCCCAACAAAACACACATTCTATCAGATGGCCATAACCATGTTTACATGCAACCCAACAGTTTGATGATTAGTGTACCCAAAATGAGATCAAGATGACAGTGTGGTTCAATTATCATGATTTTATCATTTAGAAATGTAAATGCTAAGATCACTGCAATGATACTCTCAACAGTCCAGTTTCTAAGGCTGGCTTTAGATGTTGAAACAGCCATACAACTTAATTTGCTTGAAATCTACATGAAAACAATACACTTGAGTTGCATTACGTAAAACATCCTGCAATTCATTTGAAACTTACTCGTTTCAAGCTCATGGAATAAGTTATGAAACAACTGATAAAAACACCAATAACATATCATGTGAAAACATGGAACGACATCATGTCAAGGATTTATTTTAAGGGAACAACTGAAAATGAGACCCACCGTTTACTCTCCTGTTATCGTGTTCTACGTAATTATATTATTTGTTTGCTCCTAATTTGACTCTCCTATTTTTGCACAGGGATGTTGGGATCCAAATGACAATAAATTACAGAACAGTGACAACATACTAAAACTATAATAAACCGTAAATAAAGGGAAAAAAGAATAAAGAATATAGAACTATAGAGAAAAAGGGCAGTGACAGCCAGAGAAATTCAGGCTATATGAAAGTTATAAAAATGCTGCAAACACATAAATAACACTAAATGGCTTACTTTGTACAGTGAGAAATGATATGCAGTACCAAAAAAAGCTGTTAATTTGGCTATATTGTGGAGTAATGAAGTGTGTTGCATGCCACTTTGATTTGTTTTTCAGTTGCTTCATGTAAGTGTCAAGCTGCACAGAAATTGTGATGAAACTTACAGTGTGCAACTATCTACACGGAACTTTCAATGTGGAAAGTAAGCCTGAGACTAACTACAAACTTAGGCGATTGTGCACCTGCAAACTTTAAATTAATTTTAGTATTGATTTCAGTGCATCACAGACAGTATGGTTTCTTGTTACACAGGCAAGTGTACCAGGGAAGACGATGCCAGGCACTCCTGTCTAAAGATGTTTTCCAACAGATTAAAGAAGCTAATAGCGATTTCCTCCACTATGTCAGGACTGTTCTGGACCTCTTCCATGGGTCTGTAGAGAACAGAAGAAGAAGAAAAAAATAACTCAATCCTATCAGAGAGAGTTCAAAGCTAAGTGAATGTATTAGTTGGCAGACTCACTCTTCCTTAACACTCTGTAGGCTGGCAGCTGCATTGTCAGATAGGTTGGTAGCCATGGAGGCTGTAGGGGTCTGACCATCACAGCCATCCTCAGATTCTGATTTAATAGGCCTCATTTTCCGCTTCCTCTTCTCTTCTCTCATCTTCTTCTTAGGCAAAGCCAGGTCAGATAAAGCTAAGTGTCACAAAAAAAATAAGAGGCACTCAGTTACAATTGCAGAAGTGCATGAATTGTATTTAAAATTGACAAACCAAAATGAGCAGGAAATATTAAGGATTAATCAACAACTGAGGTCTCTCTCACCCATAACTGATCCTTTTCTGCCTATATTTACACGCAACATAATATCACCAAGTTGGAGGTCAGACGTCATCAAGTCAGGATGATCCTAAAGGAGATGATATCATAGCTGTGTATACAAACTTTGTATCATTACAATACAGTGAGTGAAATAAAGGCATTCTAAACCAGGGACATTTTTCTAAAAGTGACAGTAAACCATGAAGCAGCTACGCACATCTAATCAGGCATTAAATCTTGAGATGTAAAATTCATTTTTCACCCAGTGTATTACACCTCTCACCTTTACTGTCCCTCTTATCTGATTTGATTATAATCATTTACATCTACATAAAGGAGTTTTACCATAAACTAGCAATTCTGTACATTTAAGTGAAACATTTTAGTGATGGCATCAAAATAATGAGGTCATTTGCATAAACCTACTGGATGTTGTTTCCTCTTCTCCCTGTGTCTTCTCAGCATGGCTCTCAAGTCTTTCTCTCCCAGCTCTGTCTTATCTGCGTCAAGAAACATTGTTCTCATTCTCTCAGAGCAAAATAAACAGAGGTTTTACTGAATGACAGTTACTAAACTAACCTCTGGTTTTCATGTCCTGGGTAGAGAGGCTCGGCAGAACCCTTAGAGAGACTGTTGGCGTTGGGGAAGAGGGGGGCGGAGGCACTGGCAACCAAGATGTTGTGTCTGCAAGCACAAACAAATACCTTCTATTAAAGATTAAACACATTTTTTAAACAATTTTGTATATATCGTAGACTGACTGACTGACTGACATGAAAAAATTGTCATCAATATCAATGCTGATTTCATGGTGCTATAAATTCTGATACATATCCAGTAATATCATTTTGTAAATAGATGGCATATTGTCAGGCCAATATAAGCAGAAAAGGCTTGATTGGATATCAGAGGAGAAAAAAAGAATGAATCCCAAACTTAACAAATTAAGCCAGAAATATCATCTGCTCACACTGCATGAGGTGATGTTAGCTGAGCACTTCTTCATGTGGGGCAGTAGAGTGTCTGAGTAGTTTGAACAAGATGGCTTTCTTTTAGATGCACCCCTTAGGTATTCATTTTAAAGCTTATATCAAAATATAAACAGAATACACTAGTTTTAGGCAAACTGTACTTTGTGATTCACAGTCGCTAAAAATTAATCATCAAATATGACTGTCAGCTCTCACTGTTCTCTCATAAAATGTAATAAACTCAAACAGCAGAAACTCCCAAAGGTTTAAACGCTGTTTAAATATATAAATACAGTACATTAGGCCTTATTCACCAAATGTTAAGAGATTTCTTCGTTAAAAAAAAAAAAAACATTTACATAGTTTTCAGGAAGATTCTGATATTCACCAATGTTTTCTTATTTGAGATTTGCTCTTAGATAATAACAAAATTATGCATACTCAAAAGCACAAAAGTACAAACAACTCTTCAGTTTAAGAACACATCATGAGTCTGATTTAGATATTTCTTAGAACCTTTCTCAAGAAAAAATTTAAAAAAAAAAATTTCTTAGATATTGATAGTGGTGAATGAGGCCCGTTGCTCTCAGCACTTTTAATGATTTCTCTGAATTTGCTCTTGGTTTTCATCAGTTCTTTTCATACAGAGCTTTTCTAGGTCATCTTTATGGTTAAGGTCAGGTTTTGAATGCTAATTCATTCTTATATGTTTTTGTAATTGTAACCATAAGGGTGTTACCAAGTTGCCCAGTACAGCCTGGGTTGCTTTAGAAAAAAGAGGATCAGCCAGTAATTGCCAACTTAACAGTCTCTATAAAGAGTACAAAATCTACCCATTTCATCAGGCAACTGCTAGAATTTAGACATATTTTAATCAACACACCATCGTCATCAGAGGACACATTGCTATCCCCACACTCGGTTTTCACTTCCCGCAGTATTCGACCCACTCTGTGCCTGACACGCTGCTCTTGCACCTCCTTGTGGGAGGGGACAGTGTAGCGCCGTTTCACAGACAGTTCAGGACCACTGCGAACAGCCAGATCCAGCAACTCCTATATAGAATTTAAAAAAATGACATTACAGAATGAATGAATATGGAGCTTGCCCAAGAAATAAATATTATTTGCTATTTAAGCACCTATATTTTCATAGATTTAGTATACCTTTCTGGAGACAAGAATTTGCTTGAGCAATTTGTGGTAGTACTGCTGGAGGGAGTAGATGTGTCTTTTTCTCTGGGACTTTGCACAAAGTTGCCTATACTTAACCACCTCTGGGTTAAAGTAGCCATCTGAGGATAGATTTTCAAAACATGTTACCTCCTCATAGGATACACTGAGAGTGGAGGAATCTTTTAGGTTTATTGAGAAGTAATAAGCTAGTAATTCAGCTACCTCTGAAAAGTTTTTGGGCAAGATGCAGAGGGTTGCCAAAGCAGAAGTTCTGGTTGTTGAAGAGGTCACTGATGACATTGTCTTGTTCTGAAATGTTGTTCTCTGGAAAGTGAGGTAGAAGCTGACGAAGGTGTTGTCTCTGGGCATCTGTCAGAACCTCAGACCATGTACTTTCACTTATCACAGAGAAGAAAATCTCTGGCTGCTCGCACATGCATTAACAAACACAGACACACAAACACACACAATATTTAACGACAAGAACACATTGTAAAATTACTGCAATCTTCTTACAGTACAGAGAATGATGTTACTTACATCCTCTAGAAAATCTTCTGGAATACGAACTCTGCAGTTCCCCAACATACACTCCTCCATTACACAGCCGTCAGTGTCCATTCCTGAGTCCAAGGGGTCTGTTAACATCTGAGCCAACGAATCCATATTTTATGAACCTCAAAACTGAACACATATTTGTTAGACAGTCCGTTTCATCTAACTTACCTTTCACTCTGAACATGAGAACATACAACCTAAGGAGACTCATTCAGTTGTTCAAATGCACTAACAGGCTAGGTTAGCTACCTACGACTGTCAAATCTAGCTACAAAAAGCAGCCACAAAGATCCGAAGAGCCCATAGTTGGCTTCAACAAGTGTATTGTGTTTCTGCTCGTGTAAAGGAATGAAACGAATTTAACGTTATGACATTTATGAATTTAAGACAGTGACATTCAATTAGCTAGCCAGCTAGCAAAGTTTCACCCATAACAGCACCACAACAAACCATATTTATTTGCTATTTAGATCATAATCAATATGGCTCTATGCCAAAAGAAAAAAAACTGAAATCATTCTACAAAGACATTTTATTTTTTCTAATATCTAATCGTTTTAGCATTTTAGCGTGGCTCCCCAGCTAGTTAGCTAACTAGCAACGTTACTGCAAGCTGTACTCGCACATATATACTACTGCACAGGTGTACTACGTCCACTTAGTATCTGATTCACATACAGGAGTAACTCATCTTACCTGGCGCGCTGAGGAAAATGAACAACAACGCTAGCTAGCTAGCTAGCTACAACTGCTAGCCACACGAAGGAGAGGTAGGAATAATAACATCGATGCACCAGAGCCGGTTTATGAGGAGCCTGGCCACTTCCTATTCCCCCGTCTAACAAAAACAGGACAGCTAAACAGCAGAGGGCGCCCGCGAGTGAGTCCTCAATTATGGGAGTAAATGGAGCCCAACGGCTAAAAACGAAAAGTGAAAATAGACTCTAATCACTTGTCCAGGACGTTTCTTTAATTTTAGAAAGTTGAAGGATGCATTAACTAAAAAATAAAAGAAAACTCACCTACATACACTACCGATCAAAAGTTTGGAGTCACCCAGACAATTTTGTGTTGTTCATGAAAACTCATACTTTTATTTTTCAAACGAGTTGCAAAATGAATAGAAAATATAGTCCAGACATTGACAAGGTTTGAAATAATTTTTTTTCATTTGAAATAATAATTTTCTCCTTCAAACTTTGCTTTCATCAAAGAATGCTCCCTTTGCAGCAATTACAGCATTGCAGACCTTTGGCATTCTAGCTGTTAATTTGCTGAGGTAATCAGGAGAAATGTCTCCCCATGCTTCCAGAAGCCCCTCCCACAAGTTGGATTGGCTTGATTGGCACTTTTTGCGTACCATACGTTCAAGCTGCTCCCATAACAGCTCAAATGGGTTGAGATCTGGTGACTGGGCTGGCCACTCTATTACAGATAGAATACCAGCTGCCCGCTTCTTCCCTAAATAGTTCATGCATAATTTGGAGGTGTGCTTTGGGTCACTGTCCTGTTGTAGGGTAAAATTGGCTCCAATCAAGCACTGTCCACAGGGTATGGCATGGCGTTGCAAAATGGAGTGATAGCCTTCCTTATTCAAAATCCCTTTGACCTTGTACAAATCTCCCACTTTACCAGCACCAAAGCACCCCCAGACCATCACATTACCTCCACCATGCTTGACAGATGGCGTCAGGCACTCTTCCAACATCTTTTCAGTTGTTCTGCATCTCACAAATGTTCTTCTGTGTGATCCAAACACCTCAAACTTAGATTTGTCTGTCCATAACACTTTTTTTCCAATCTTCCTCTGTCCAATGTCTGTGCTCTTTTGCCCATATTAATCTTTTCCTTTTATTAGCCAGTCTCAGATATGGCTTTTTCTTTGCCACTCTGCCCTGAAGGCCAGCATCCTGGAGTCGCCTCTTCACTGTAGAGGTTGACACTGGCGTTTGGAGGGTACTATTTAATGAAGCTGCCAGTTGAGGACCTGTGAGGCGTCGGTTTCTCAAACTAGAGACTCTAATGTACTTGTCTTGTTGCTTAGTTGTGCAGCGGGGCCTCCCAGTTCTCTTTCTACTCTGGTTAGAGCCTGTTTGTGCTCTCCTCTGACGGGAGTAGTACACACCGTTGTAGGAAATCTTGAGTTTCTTGGCAATTTCTCGCATGGAATGGCCTTCATTTCTAAGAACAAGAATAGACTGTCGAGTTTCACGTGAAAGTTCTCTTTTCCTGGCCATTGTGAGAGTTTCATAGAACAAACAAATGTGATGCTCCAGATTCTCAACCAGCTCAAAGGAAGGTCAGTTTTATAGCTTCTCTAATCAGCCAAACTGTTTTCAGCTGTGCTAACATACTTGAACAAGGGTTTTCAAGGGTTTTCTAAACATCCATTAGCCTTCTTACACAGTTAGCAAACACAATGTACCATTAAACCACTGCAGTGGTGGTTGTTGGAAATGGGCCTATATACACCTATGTAGATATTGCATTAAAAATGAGACATTTGCAGCTAGAATAGTCATTTACCACAATAACAGTGTATAGAGTGTATTTATGATTAATTTAATGTTAGCTTCATTGAAAGAAAATGTGCTTTTCTTTGAAAAATAAGGAAATTTCTAAGCGACCCCAAACTTTTGATCGGTAGTGTATTTCCTTCTTTTATACAACAAACGGGTTTTGGGCAGCAGAAGGCGGGCTTTACTGCTCGAGCGCGATGATTGATTGGCGAGCGGAGCAGCTCATTGGCTGGTCCCGCTCACTGACGTCACGGACCCACATGTGCGCCGTTTTAAACTCCTATAACTCGAGTTTGAAAGCTCTTAAAAATATAACAGCGGTGTTAAAATGTTTCAAGCTGTTCAGTGTTCAGGAAATGAATGTATTCTTCTACATTAAAAATGTAAACTATGATTTTGCTCAAATGCTCCCTATCAACCCATTCATTTCGGACTCACTCGGGAGCGCCCTCTAGCGTTTGAGAAAACTGGAAGACATTGCACAGTGGGAATTCTCCTCGCGCTGCTTCTCGTTCCGTCTTCTAAATTGTGCCGACGTTCATTTTGGTTTATCTCAGAAACGCGCAGCAAATGTTTGGTAATTTACGGCAAAATAATGACGAAAAACAAGCAGGTACATTTATAAAACCAGTAGGAATTACATTTTTTGTGTCAGAGAAATAAGGCACAAAGTGGGAATGCATTCTGTGTAAAGGCTACATGTGTCTAACAACATGATTAAAATGAGCTTAAATGAGTGAGTCATGGCACTTTGCATACAAAGTATTTATGCAAAAACAATTACGAAAGCTAACCAGTAATTTATAATTCATCCAACAACAGAATAAAAAGAAAAACCAAAAGCAACATAATAGGAAACTAAAATGGCTAAATTTTAAGCTCTCTAACTTCATAGAACATTCGGGCGGCCAGGGTCCTCTCTGTGTGGAGTTTGCATGTTCTCCCCGTCTGCGTGGGTTTCCTCCGGGTTCTCCGGTTTCCTCCTACAGTCCAAAGACATGCAGTCAGGCCAATTGGACATGCTAAATTGCCCCTAGGTGTGAGTGTGTGAGTGACTGTCTGTGTCTGTCTGTCTACCCTGAGATGGACTGGCGACCTGTCCAGGGTATATCCTGCCTTCCGCCCGAAGACTGCTGGGATAGGCTCGAGCATCCCCCCGCTACCCTGACGGAGAAGCGGCTTAGAAAATGGATGGATGGATGGACATAAATGCAATAGTTTAACCGAATCCCCCCTATATTTATAACATCTACACACGTTTTCTAAGAAACATTCATACCACTTTTAAAACTCCCTGAGGAAATGCTTCTTTATAACATCCATTATTGCACCAGCAATAATGGGGGGGAAAATTTCCAAAAAAATGGAAAATAAAAGGTATACATAAATTGGCTGGTGTAATGATTGACCTCATATGTATAAATAATGCACATTAATAACAAGAAAACACTAAGTGGTTCTAAATACTTTCCTTCTATTTCAATTTAGGCCTGTTGATAAAGACCACAGATAATTTCTTTTCTTTTGGCATGCCTAATCCAGGAATAGAAACAAATGTGTAAACAGTTTTTTTAATCATACATGCATATATTAAAAAACTGCATACAAACAAAAACAACTAACAAAAAAGTGATTTAAATATATTTACAAACCTCACCTTAGGGAAATCATCAGAGTAATCAAAGCACAGAAATTAACTTTAACTTGGAGATCCATCACCCTGGAGAATTTAGCTCCAATAATAATCTAACACACTTGATCCAGGTAATGAAGGCATTTAGAGGTATCTGACCATTAGAGCCAGGTGTGTTGGAGCTGGTGGATTTGCAGGATTAGGACTGGGCACCCTTGCAATAACATGTGGGCCCACACTTGAATTCTCTTAAATACAGATTATTGTTATATAGGTTGCAATGTAGTTATAAATAACCTAAAATGGACCCAGAGATTGAGTGCTGAAGTCTCCACACATGTATGCGTCCTTCGCTAGTCTCAAGCCAAGCTCTCAGAGTAGGATGTTAGAGATGTACCTAAAAAACACCCTACGTCTCTACACCCCAGACCCCTCTCGGATCCAGCTGCGATATTTTGTGACCCGAGTGTAAACACCAGGCCTGTTTTTTCGGCCACAGCCATCCCCCCAGCTGACCACTCCGGCTAGAAACAAACGCCCGCTGTTTGGGTCTACAGAGGACATTGGCCCACCTGAGTCGCCCTGAGGGTGCATGAAGGAAGTGAGTTTAATATGAATACAAGCAGATGAAACATGTAAGGTAACAGGAATAAAAGTAAATTTTCTGTACCTGGCAGGCATCCACTTCTCCAGCCAGAACTCCAGCACAGATCATATGTGGAGTGACCTCATCATTCATCAGCTGACTGCATACTGTGTTATTGATGATGCGGACCTCTGCTTTCTGCAGCACTGATGCTAAACCTGAGCCAGGAGCATAAAGACAATACAGCTGTGCAGTACCCTAGTCTTTACATCTTCACACAGAGTTTACACACAGTCCATCTGTTTCTCTCTTTGTTATCCCCCTTTCACCCTGTTTCCCAAATGGTTGGACAGGACAACTATATGCACTTTATTTCCAAAAGTATTCACTCACCCATCCAAATCATTTAATTCAAGTGTTCCAATCACATCCATGGCCACAGGTGTGTAAAACCCCTAGGCCTGGATTTGGCAGTGGCCAGGAGGACAGTACTTGTCTGACTGCACTGTGCCAAGTGTAAAGTTTGGTGGCGGGGGGATTATGGTGTGGGGTTGTTTTTCAGGAGTTGGGCTCGGCCCTTTAGTTCCAGTGAAATGCTTCAGCAGACCAAGAGATTTTGGACAATTTCATGCTCCCAACTTTGTGGTAACAGTTTGGGGATGGCCCCTTCCAACATCATTGCGCACCAGTGCACAAAGCAAGGTCGATAAAGACATGGATGAGTGAGTTTGGTGTGAAAGAACATGACTGGCCTGCACAAAGTCCTGATCTCAACTCGATAGAACACCTTTGGGATGAATTAGAGTGGACACTATGAGCCAGACCTTCTCGTCCAGCATCAGTGTCTGACCTCACAAAAACGCTTCTAGAAAAATGGTCAAACATTCCCATAAACACACTCCACACACCTTGTACAAAGCCTTCCCAGAAGAGCTGAAGCTGTTATAGCTGCACAGGGTGGGGTGTCATTCAAGTTCATACAGTGGGGCAAAAAAGTATTTAGCCAGTCATTGATTGTGCAAGTTCTCCTACTTAGAAAGATGAGAGAGGTCTGTAATTTTCATCATAGGTACACTTCAACTATGAGAGACAAAATGAGAAAAAAAGATCCAGGAAATCACATTGTAGGATTTTTAAAGAATTTATTTGTAAATTATGGTGGAAAATAATTATTTGGTCAATAACAAAAGTTCAACTCAATACTTTGTAACATAACCTTTGTTGGCAATGACAGAGGTCAAACATTTCCTGCAAGTCTTCACCAGGTTTGCACACACTGTAGCTCGTATTTTGGCCCATTCCTCCTGCAGATCTCCTCTAGAGCAGTGATGTTTTGGGGCTGTCGCTGGGCAACATGGACTTTCAACTCCCTCCACAAATTTTCTATGGGGTTGAGGTCTGGAGACTGGCTAGGCCACTCCAGGACCTTGAAATGCTTGTTACAGAGCCACTCCTTCGTTTCCCGAGTGGTGTATTTGGGATCATTGTCATGCTGGAAGACCCAGCCACATTCCATCTTCAATGGAAATTACTTAAAATCTCACGATACATGGCCCCGTTCATTCTTCCCTTAACACGGATCAGTCATTCTGTCCCCTTTGCAGAAAAACAGCTCCAAAGCATGATGTTTCCAACCCCATTCTTCACAGTAGGTATGGTTGCAACTCAGCTTTCTTCTTCCTCCAAACATGACGAGTTGAGTTTTTACCAAAAAGTTCTATTTTGATTTCATCAGACCACATGATATTCTCCCAATCCTCTTCTGGATCATTCATATGCTCTCTGGCAAACTTCAGATGTGCCTGGACATGTACAGGCTTAAGCAGAGTGACACGCCTGGCACTGCGGGATTTGAGTCCCTCTCGTCGTGGTATGTTACTGAGGATAGCCTTTGTTACTTTGGCCCCAGCTCTCTGCAGGTCATTCATCAGATCCCTCCGTGTAGTTCTGGGATTTTTGTTCACCGTCCTCATGATCATGGGATGAGATCTTGCGTGGGGCCCCAGATCGAGGGAGATTATCAATGGTCTTGTATGTCTTCCATTTTCTTACAATTGCTCCACAGTTGATTTATTCACACCAACCTGCTTGCCGATTGTAGATTCACTCTTCCCAGCCTGGTGCAGGTCTACAAATTTCTTCCTGGTATCCTTCGACAGCTCTTTGGTCTTGGCCAAGATTAAGTTTGGAGTCTGACTGTTTGAGCTGTGGACAGGTGTCTTTTATACAGATAACCAGGTCAAACCGGTGCCATTAATACAGGTAATGCATGGTGGACAGAAGAGCTTCTTAAAGAAGAAGTTACAGGTCTGTGAGAGCCAGAAATCTTGCTTGTTTGTGGGTGACCAAATAATTATTTTCCACCATAATTTACAAATAAATTCTTTAAAAATCCTACAATGTGATTTCCTGGATTTTTTTTCTCATTTTGTCTCTCATAGTTGAAGTGTACCTATGATGTATGATTACAGACCTCTCTCATCTTTCTAAGTAGAAGAACTTGCACAATCAGTAGCTGACTAAATACCTTTTTGCCCCACTGTATGTGTGTGAAGGCAGACGAGTGAATACTTTTGCCAATATTATTTGCCAGTATATAGAAATTAATCTTGGATATAACTTAAAGTAGTCAGTGTACAGCTTGTATAGCAGTATAGATTTACTGTCCTCTGAAAATAACTCAACACACAGCCATTAATGTCTAAATAGCTGGCAACACAAGTGAGTACACCTCACTGTAAACATGTCCAAATTGTGCTCAATATTTTGTGTGACCACCATTATTATCTAGCACTGCCTTAACTGTCTTGGGCATGGAATTCACCAGAGCTGAACAGGTTTCTACTGGAATCCTCTTCCACGCCTCCATGATGACATCATATACCTGGTGGATGTTAGACACCTTGCATTCCTCCTCCTTCCGCTTGAGGATGCTCCACAGTTGCTCAATTGGGTTTAGTTCTGAGACATACAGTCCATCATCTTTACCTTCAGCAAGGCAGTTGTCATCTTGGAGGTGTGTTTAGGGTCATTATCGTGTTGGAAAACTGCCATGTGGCGCAGTTTCTGAAGGGATGGGATCTTGTGCGTCAGCTTCAGAAGACGTTTCCTTCTGGGATGAAGGCACTGACAGGCTGACCTCCCACTTCTTCAACCTCTGCAGCAATGCTGGCAGCACTCATGTGTCTATTTTTGAAGCCAACCTCTGAATATGATGCTAAACACGTGGACTCAACTTCTTTGGTTGACCCTGGCGAGGCCTGTTCCGAGTGGAGCTCGTCCTGGAAAACCGCTGTATGACCTTGGCCACTGTGCTATAGCTCAGTTTCAGGGTGTTAGCAATCTTCTTATAACCTAGGCCATCTTTGTGGAGAGCAACAATTCTATTTCTTACATCCTCAGAGAGTTCTTTGACATGAGGTGCCATGCTGAATATCCACTGGGCAGTATGAAAGAATATTACCCAGAACACAAATTTAACAGCCCTGCTCCCCATTCACACTTGGAACCTTGTAACTCTAACGAGTCACATGACACCAGGGAGGGACAACGTCACAATTGGGTAAAATTTGGACATGTTCACTGTGAGGTGTACTTAGCTATTAAGACAATTAACGGCTGTGTGTTGAGTTATTTTCAGAGGACAGTAAATGTATATGCACAGTCCTATATACATACACACACACCCACCCACACACACACACACACCCACACATACACACACACACACACACACACACACACACACACACACACACACACACACACACACACACACACACACACATTTCCTAAACTGTTTTTCCTTCTGGGTCTGTGCTATAATTTGGCAAAAATGTGTGCATACTTTATTACAGATTATTAAAATTAATTATGATAGATTCCATTATTCCAAAATTAATGTAGTTGAATCAATACCTTTTGCATTCAGATGCACTGATGCATTTTTACACACCTATTTAGCACATGATCTGGTTTCTTTTTTGTATGCATTGCTAAATCCAATAAAATTCTTTTTCCTAATAAATGTACTTATACTCACTTCCACCTTCTCTGGTTGCACCCCAGCCTGTAATCCACACAACCTGGCCTGCAGGGAACTCATGTGTGGCTGCAGGTAGGCAGATAGGCCAGATATTCTGGTTGAAATTAACTGGGCTGTCCAGCTCCATCAGGGCAATATCATTATCATAGGTCTTGGGATCATACTCAGGATGTGAGATGATCTGCTTCACACTCTTCTGTACTGTCAATGTACTGGTTTTACCCTGAGTGTGTAGCCCCAGGTAGGCCTCCCACTGGTCCGGTTGAGAATACCTGCTCAGATATCCAATAAAAAGGCTTGTGCATATAGAAAGCATGTAGGTAGTACAGCACAATTATATATTTTTTTGCAGCCAGAAGATTCCTCACGTAATGTAGGCCAATTCTCACTAGAGTGTTTGTAAAGTGCATTTACCTCTTACTATAAACGGCTTTTAAAAATATGTTGTAGTCCAAAGCTTCATGAAACAATGTCTTAGGCATCAGTTTCATATCCATAACCAATTTATGTAATAGCTTTCTGTAAGGTAGCTTTTAAAGTCATGAAATTCTTCAGATGTCTGGTTTTTATCACTACCACTGTCTATAATTCTGACTGAGTATGTTTATCTAAAATGACAAATTCAACATCAACATGACTTTGTCTGCTGTACAGATGATAACTAGACCTTTTATCTAACATTAACTGCTTGGGATTTATCACAGTATCCAGTTTTCTGTCACATTTAACACCAATAGTAAACATGCTGAACTAGACAAGAAAATAAGAAAAGAAGAGAAAGGCATTAAGTTGGAATCCATGTGGGGATGAGTATAAAGAGTCAGAGTATAAAGAGAAGATGTGCTTACATGAACTTTTCAGTGTCTTGTACACAATGGGCAGCAGTGACTAGCCAGAGGTTGCTGATTACAGAGGCTCCACACACATGACCCTGACCTTTCATGTGAAGGCTGACCTGCCAGGGCCACTCGCCTTCACTTGATTCTTCACCTCCCACGATCCGGGAACTTATGTAGGGTCTCGTACCACAGTCTGCAGAAAACACATATATGCATACTTTCACACACTGAGGCACTACCAAACAAACCAGCAACCACAGACACAGAGCATCACTAAAGGAGTAAATATTGTAAGGGTAAAAACAGTAATGGAGTACATTGAAATGATCTGAGTTATAATGGTCAGAAAAGCCTTAAGGTTCATCGGCCATTTGAACTTACCACAGTCTGCTTCATCTGAACCGTCCTCACAGTCTTGCTCCCCATCACACTGAGGGTTCTGCTTACTAATGCACATGTTATTCTTACATTTGTAGGTGTATTCTGAGCAGCTGAGAACTACAGCTAAAAAGACACAGGAAAAGAAGTTATGCTGCATGCTGATACCTGATACCTGTACACAAGCATGTATCTGTCTGAAAAGTAGGGATGTCACTCTATTTAAAAAAAACACCCCTGTAAATATTGTAATAATATATCATAACACTCTCTTATTACTTGTTAAATCTGTTTTTGGAAATGTAATTACAATGTAATTCATGACTATTTTCCAGCCTCTCTATTTCTCAAAATTAAATCTGTTTTTGTTATTGCGTGTTTAAGACTGACATATGTAAACAAGCTCTTTTCTGATTGGCTGGCCTGTATTGTGGCTTATTCAAAAACCAGTCTTGGCTGAAAAATACTCCTTGTAACTTGACTGTGAATGAATGGGGTTGAACTCTTGTAGCTGAATAGGTGGATATATATGTACATGTGTAGCAGCACCTCACAAAAACAAAAACATAAAAAATGGGCTAATTCTGCAGCTTTGCTTCCATATATGGACTGTACGAACTGGCAAGTGAACAGTATGTTTTAAAACTTCAGTGTTTACATACTACATCACTCTTTAATTTAAAAAAGCAAGAGAATTTGGTTTTCTGTGATACAGGTGTGTCTGTTCTCTAATCTTTAAAAAGATTAAACAGAAACATTTTCTGTGTGCAGGTGTGCTTACATTTGGGGCACTCCGATTCATCTGTGCCATCACCACAGTCATTATGGCCATCACACTTCTTGTATTCGGGGACACAGCGGCCATTTCGACAGGCAACTTCCCCAGCTTTACAGTGTCCTGCAAACAGGTGGCAAACAGCTACTGTAAATATTTACTAAACTACACCGAGTCAAAAATAATTGATCACATCCACATATGTCATACACTGACGTTATACAGCTGTGTTTGGTGTGTTTAATACATAAATAAATAGTGGATATTCCAAGAAGACAATGTAAGATGCAACATGCCACACAGTTCGTTAAGTGAAATATACACTGCATTGTAATTCTTTTTTCATGCTTTTTAAAATTATTTAAATGCCACACTTTCTTCACTGCTATCCATAGAAAATCTCAGTGGGTTTTAAATTGTGACAGTTCATTACATCACTTAATGAACTGTGTGGCATCTTGCACTGTCTTGTTGTTTTCCTCCTTGAAGTAAACAGACAGGACAAATACACCAAAAACAGCTCTTTGGAGGCCCTCTGCACTCCAAGAATGTCAACAGTGCCTTCCAACAATGTCATGAATAAAAAAATTAAGAACTGAAAAGTGGCATTAAAAATAATTCACATTTGTGTTCATGTACACTTTGACCAACACTGAAAGTTTGTTTGAGAAATTAAATGAAAAGAATTGTCATATTATATCATATAGTACCTAGATTATAACAACACTTGTGAAAAATTTTAAGATATTTGGTAAGATTTGGATCAAGATTTCTTCTTTCCAGTTCAAGCCAAACTGAGTCTTAATGCGAAAACAGAAGCAGTCTTACACATAAGTCAGTGTCAAGTCAACAATAATCTAAAACTTACATGGCCTCCAAAATTATAATATTTCCTTTTCATTTAGTTATTTGTATTTAAGGGGCTATTTGTTCATTTAATGTTTATATCTACTTTGGACTATACTATCTTAAACCTTCTGGTCTAAGGTCCCACCAAAATCCCTGGACGCTAGCCTCAAAGGCAAAGCCAATAATGCATCCTTGTCCAAACATCATCGTATAACATAGATGCATGTGAGTAATTAATTTCCTGTATAACCAGAGGCCAAGATAGTCAGGGCTTAGACTATAATTAGCATTGCGATTCCATTCTTACCGCAGTTCTCCTCGTCTGTGTTGTCACCACAGTCATTCACCCCATCACAGTGCCAGAATTTGGGCTTGCAGAAGCCATTCCTACATTTGACGTGAAACGCCTCACAGACTACAAGCACACACAACATGTCAGGTGACACAAAAAGTGCAATAAAGAATGCAGAACTGCATGCATAAGCATGCATGAAGTTTAATGGAGTGTCCCAGTTAATTCTGTGGAAAGTGACAGCTCTGAACTTACCACAGTTCTTCTCATCACTCATGTCTCCACAGTCATCGTAGCCATCACACTTCAGCTTAGGGTTAATGCAGACATCATTGTCACACTGGAATTTCCCAGGACAAGCTATGAATACAGGATAATCCGATGTATGTTATTATGGCCTTATTATTATATAGTCATTGGTCTATCTAGCATTTTAACATATTATTAAATTAAAACATTAGTATGAATATCCTCACAGCATATTTAAATTGGACATTTTTGAATGTGCTTGAGAACAAATCATTTGACGTACGATCATTGGGCTCAAAGGCCTTAAACTCTGCTAAGAAGCCCTGGTCCACATAGGACATGTCGGAGTAGAATTTGACCATTATCTGGTTGGTCCTGCTGGAGTGGACTGTGTTTGTAGATTTTTCTCCACACATCCTTAAACATATGAAATAAAACATATCATTGCTGAGCTGAAATATGTAGACAAAAGTGAGAAAACAAGTTTGTAAATGTTTCAGGATGGTCACATTATCTGCAACATGAAGGCATCATCAGCATATCGCAGAATAATGATGTTACTATCAAGTCTTCTCAAATAACTTACATGCAATATTATGAACTGAATGAAAACATCTAGAACAGCCGTTTTTGTTTAAATGCTCTCAATCCCTAACCTGTTGTTGTTTATCTCCAAGTAGTCTTTGGTACAGTGGTGCGAGTTCTGTTTTGGGTCATGCAGAGAAAACTTGTTGAAGTTCACTTTGACATGCTTTCCTGCTGGAACCTGAGATTCAGCATACAGATGCGTAAATGGTAAACACTACAACTGGAATATGGAATTAGAAATATTTGGTGTCAAATTATTCTTTGCATTCTGTATGGCCTATTAAACAACTTTGTTTACCTCAATGTCCCAAATGCACTGGATCTGAGGAGGATAGCGTGAAGGAAAGCCAGGAGAGGTAAATGTGCCATTCAGTCCTGTTAGTTTCCCACCACACTCTGAGGGAGACACAAAAGTGTGTTTTTTTATTATTGTCACATTGTCATGATATTGCCACATCATCCACAAATATACAGAATCAGTTTCAACGTCTATCATGATCTTGTAAAAATGTACCTTGGGATTTTACAGGGACTTGGGAGTATGTCGCCCTGAACCCTGGAAAATTCTTCTCTCTGTTAGTGACCAGTGTAACTAACATGACATTTCCAGACGAAAGGTAAATCAGCTGCTCATTGGGGGTGTAGTATCCACACTTCCTGCATGAACATATTGGACAAATTATTGATCCCAAAGGTGTAATATGACAGTGGTAGTGTAAATCTAAGGTCAGAGTGATTACTGTTGTAGTTATTACAAGTACTACTGATTTGGCAGTTTATTTGCTACACCTGCCTTGTTTCTACATTCACTCCCACCCAAAGAGACTGCAGGGCCCCTGAAAAATTCTGCTGGCTGCCAACTGCACCCCCCACCACCTCTGAATACAATCTGATCTTAGTATTTTTGCAGATAATACATATGCACAGTCACCATTAAAATTAATATCAGTGTAATTTAGGTAAGATATTCTAGGCTGCTATTTATTTTAAAAATCTATAGTATAATGACTAGGATGTGCACTAGAAATTTTAGGATGTGCACAATGTTATCTGTTAAACTGATACTTTTGGCCTGCTTCTTTAAAATAGCATTTTATTTAAGAAACTGTAAAAAAAAATTCTGAAATGTGCAAAGGGGAATACACAGGGGTTAAACTGTGATGTCAAAGACAGGGAGTGTTGAAATTGTGCTTCAAATGTGTCAAATGGCTGCATGCAAACAAAATGCTTTATATTAACAGTTACTTGTTTTGGCAAGAATTGTGCTGATGTAACATCTTTTATTCATGTGCAACCACTTTATTTGAATCTTGTAAATTCAAGGCCCCATTTTTTCAGTCAAAGCTGTATAATCACTGCTGGCTGGAGATTTTGGTGAACTATTCTAAACCCAGTTGAGGTGTTTAAGGAAAGACACTAAAGGCAGAAATCATTATTTGGTCCCGTTAATCATTTATCAGACTTTTTTTTGATAAATTCAATCTATAACATTCAGTCTTTTCTTAAAGGTAATCATAAAAATGTACAACCTCAATTCCAATGAAGTTGGGATGTTGTGTAAAACTTAAATAAAAACAGAATACAATGATTTGCAAATCCTTTTCAACCTATATTCAATTGAATACACTACAAAGACAAGATGTTTAATGTTCAAACGGATAAACTTTATTGTTTTTTGAAAATATTCACTCATTTTGAATTTGAGGCCTGCAACACATTCCAAAGAAGTTGGGACAGGGGCAACAAAAGACTAGGAAAGTTGAGGAATGCTCAAAAAACAACTGTTTGGATTGCACAGGTGAACAGGTTAACTGGAAACAGGTGAGTGTCATGGTTGGGTATAAAGGGAGCATCCTTGAAAGGCTCAGTCGTTCACAAGCAAGGATGGGGCGAGGTTCACCACTTTGTGAACAACTGCATGAGCAAATAGTCCAACAGTTTAAGAACAACGTTTCTCAATGTGCAATTCCAAGGAATTTAGGGATTTCATCATCTACAGTCCATAATATCATCAAAAGATTCAGAGAATCTGGAGAAATCTCTGCAAGTAAGCAGCAAGGCAGAAAACCAACATTGATCCCTCAGGCGGCACTGCATTAAAAACCAACCATCATTCCATAACGGATATTACCACATGGGCTCAGGAACACTTACTTTACTGTCAGTAAACAGTTTGTCGCTACAAATCTACAACACCCAGAAACACCGCCGGTTTCTCTGGGCCCGAGCTCATCTGAGATGAACTGATGCAAAGTGGAAAAGTGTCCTGTGGTCTGACGCGTCCACATTTCAAATTGTTTTCGGAAATCATGGACGTTGTGTCCTCCGGGCCAAAGAGGAAAAGGACTGTTCAGATTGTTATTAGCGCAAAGTTCAAAAGCCAGCATCTCTGATGGTATGGGGGTGTGTTAGTGCCCATGGCATGGGTAACTTGCACATCTGTGAAGGTATCATTAATGCTGAAAGGTAGATACAGGTTTTGGAGCAACATATGCTGCCATCCCAGCAACGTCTTTTTCAGGGACATCCCTGCTTATTTCAGCAAGACAATGCCAAGCCACATTCTGCACGTGTTACAACAGCGTGGCTTCGTAGTAAAAGAGTGCGGGTACTAGACTGGCCTGCCTGCAGTCCAGACCTGTCTCCCACTGAAAATGTGTGGCGCATTATAAAGCGCAAAATACGACAACGGAGACCCCGGACTGTTGAGCAACTGAAGTTGTACATAAAGCAAGAATGGGAAAGAATTCCACCAACAAAGCTTCAATAATTAGTGTCCTCTGTTCCTAAATACTTATTGAGTGCTGTTAAAAGGAAAGGTGATGTAACAAAGTGGTAAACATGCCCCTGTCCCAAAACAATAAAGTTTATCTGTTTGAACATTAAATATCTTGACTTTGTAGTGCATTCAATTGAATATAGGTTGAAAACGATTTGCAAATCATTGTATTCTGTTTTATTTATGTTTTACACAACGTCCCAACTTCATTGGAATTGGGGTTCTAAAATACATAGAAATATTTACTGCAGTATGATTAGTCAGTTTGTGTCCAGTCATGTCTAACTGTATGTTCTAAAAGCAATTTCAATTACTCAATTTTAATTTCAATAATCTGTTCTTTAAAATCATTTATCTGGAGAGAAACAAAATATAGGTTTCTATATTTGGCCTGATTTTGTGTTTTTCAAAGTTTGCAAATGGATGTATAGGTTGTAAATATTTCTATATGTCTAATTGCAAAACTTTATATACAAGATGTAAGAACATCAGTAATCAACTTGCAAAGGTTTCTTTTATTCTATTCTATTCTACTCTATTCTATTCTTTTCTATTCTGTTGTTTTAAAATTACCCTACTTACCTGTACTGTCTCATCTTAGTACTACATAAACTAACATGCCACTACAGCTATGCACATATTACCAAGTTAAAATCAGATTTTTTGCTTTAATGTGACTGTGAACATAAAAATCTAAAGTTATCGAATCAGACCTGAACCATTTTCATATGCGGCCTAGGTTGCATACATATCTGATTTGTGACAATGTAACCTTAAACCTTAATGAGAATGGTTGAATTTTTGGAATTTATGTGTGTTTTTACTTTCACATTTCCACTGCACATGCATATAACACCCACATAGCCCATGTTCGCAACATGAAGAGAGCACCTAACTTGAAACTAAACTGCCAGTAAACACTCCCAATGCACTGAAGCACCCAGTCTTTTCTAACCTTTTCCCCTAACCATGAACAGCTGAGATAAAGGCTTGTGCTACTAGTTTATTCTTCTAGTTTATTGCTGTTGCTGGTCATGACACACTTGGATCATTAACATAATGTTACTGATCAAGACACAGGTTGGTTCATACTAAGGTATGGGCCACACATGAATGTGAACCATCAAGGCAGATTTGAACAAAAAAATCTGAAATCACAAATTCTAAGCATTGAAAGTACTGAAATTCAAAGACTACTCACTCTGCAATGACCTGCTTCTCAGTAGGGACTAGAGAATCATATATTTTGATGAAATCATTGTTGCAGTCTTTCTCCAGGTGTAGGACTGTGAACTCTAATCTGATTCTGTGAGCAGGGTCAGCACGGAGCTGCCACTCAACATAGACGTTTGGAGGGTAGTGAGAATTAGGAAAGCCTGGGGACTCAATGGTGCCTATTTCTCCCATACGGGAGTGGTGGGCATTCTTATGGTAACCTGACAGAAGGAACAAGGTCAGTAAGTACCTAAAATGACAAAGTATCTGATCAAAATATGACTCATTTGAAAAGACAAGATCTTTCACTCACGTCTAAGAGTAGCATTAACAAGCCGAACATCCACATCTGTGACAATAAATTAAAACAACACATTAAAAATCTTCATTGTTTGGAGTGACTGAGCCAATAGGATCTTATTTACGTCATAATTTAACAAAAAATGGTAACACTTTACTGAAAGGCAGCATTCATAAGGCTATAGGACATGTACATAAAACTAAAACTGACATAAACCTACATAAACATGAAAGACTTATTAAAAAAAAAACTGACAAAAACCTACATAAACAAGTCTTTTTCCAACAAACCTCAAATTAACTTCAGCCTATATGAACATTCATAAAGGCTTATTCCAACAAACATCAGCTGTCAATTTTGACTTTTTTGTTATGTCAAGGAATAAGCCTTCATAAATGCTTATACCGGTTTATGTCAGCTGTCATGAAAGGCTTTTAAAGGTTTTGTGCAGCCTTATGAATGCTGCTGGTCAGTAAAGTGTTACTCAAAAATGACAAACGATACATAAAATGTACTTGCATTAAATAACTAAAGAATTCTTCAAACCATTACCAACAATATGAAATTGTGATACAAGCTTTAGGAACCTCAAGACATCATGTTGTTGATAACCAGGGTGTTGCCAGGCTTTTCAAATCAGATCTTTAATCACTTTCATAGGTGGTCCCAGATTGCATACATATCTGATATGTAATCGTGTAACCTTAAACTTTAATGAGAATGGTTGGATTATTGGAATTTGTGTTTTTTCACTGCACATACATGCAGCATCCACATAGAGAAAGCAGCTAACTTGAAACCTAATTGCCAGTAAATGCCTTAGGTACCTCCAGACATTATGTTGTCAATAATCAGGATGTTGCCAGGTTTACGGCCCAGACTCAACCTCATGCGGCCTTGCTTGTGCCCCACAGCTTCCTCAATGGAGTTGATGGCCTCTTCCACAGCAGATGACTGAGTCACTGGCACACTGAACTCCGAGAGGTAGTAGGCGATGACATTGTTATCACTGGATTCACTGAAAAGGACAGCAACATTTTGTTACTATTATGACATTTGAAACAGACAATGGAAAAATGCTTAGAAGGAGCTAGAACCAGGTGAATGCCAAATAATAACTGACTCTGAATTTAATTTCCTTACCTGAAGGCTTGAACACTGGACTTGACATAATATCTGGACAGTACTGGGGAATGACTGTATATAACTTTCATCTGAAAGACAAGCGCTTGAAACTTAGAATTATGCTAAGGCAAGTTACTCTGGTACATGATTATAATTACAGGCCTAATAAAAAAGCAAAGCATCGGAATAAAATGTGACAGATAACTAACTCACTTGCTCTGAGACACGGAAGGCCAGCTCTTTGAACTGCTCACTGTTAGAGTTCTCATAATTATCTGAGAATATCTGATTGGAGATCGTCATGGAACCACTGATAACCTTCTTTACTCTGCTGTCTGTCCTTACTACATGAGACAAAAATAAGCATTATTATAAGCTATGTATGAGGAAAAAAATCGGCATTTATTCTGTGGAGTATCAGGTCAGAGTACTCACAATGGAAGTGCCACACTAGCAATCCAATGGTTAGCGCAAGGACTGCTGCTAATATGACCACAACAATCACTATGATGGTTCTGCATGGCAGGTTCTTCTTCTCCATCTTCTTACCCTCAGGTGAAGGGAGAAAAATCTCTGATGGGTCATCATCCTACAGATGTGTCAGAACAGCAAGTGAAATAAGCAAGAACTAAAAAAAACTTTATATGTATATATATATATATATATATATATATAATGTAACAGTATTATGTCAAATTAGTTATTTAACTTCTTAGGTGAGAATTTTGAACATTGCTGTGCAATCACTACATAAACACATAAGCAGTGTGTGAAATCAGAGGTCATTTATAATGTACATAAAGACACAACTATGTCTTCATACTAATGCAAATGGATGCTAATTAACATAATGTCATATACAGCATAATAAGGCACTATGTTCTGAGTCCACGCACGTCCTCCACACCTTTTGAGAAGGCCTTTGGTATGTGAGTTATGAGTCAGTCCTTCAAGTTCAAGATTAAGGCTATTCTGTTGTAAACACCATTGCTTTATATCATATATATCAAAGTAATGAGACAAAATCCACCATTTTTTTCAAAATGTCTGAATAATGCAATTATCAAGATGTAAACAAAGTCATTCAGAGTAGTTTGTTATGGAATGCTCCTACCTCCTACTATTTTTGCCTCTAAAAGCTATAACACAGAAAGTGCTTATGTGAAATAGTTCTGAATATGCTGCCTGATGACTAAGATATTGTTTCATAGTTTTGAACAGTCATCCCTTTAATAACAAGCTTACGTTCCAGTGCTGTGTGTGTGCTGGATGCTATGTATAAATCTATATTACAGAAACTTGACAGTGATGCCATTATAACTGATTCAGTAAACAACCTGAATCACATCAGTTATTCAGCCAATTAGTTTCAACAGTTTAAACTACCTTTTTGTCCAAAATCAAAACAGAGCGAATTATTACACGATACATGTATATGTAGTTTACTATTTAGAAGTGTTTAGATTGTAATAGAATCTGATTTTTCCTACTGTGGAAAGCTAGAACCACTGGAGGCCTTAGGAATATAATCTACAACTAAACTTAGAGTTAAAATACATTTAGAGGGATAAAAATACACCTTAGAAACATATGAATGAAGGGCCATAAAAAAGCAAGTCTGTTTAAAAATCTATGTGTGAAATAATCACAGTGTTCACAATCAATCAGCCACTGAAAAAACAGGTTTAAGTCAATTATGTACTAAGTCAAAAAACAGTACTAGTCCGGTCTTGATACTGCTCTCCAATAACCGTCGGTTGTTAACCTAAAGAGTATACTGTAGACCCCACAATGCTCCCCAACCAACTCTCATATCACAACAACGAACACTTCCACAGTGTAGTCTGAAAATGGGCGTATGGCTTGATAATATTAAGGACTTTAACCTCTACACGCCTTGCCTTCACACGACATGGAGACGGAGTTATGTGTAAGGGACATCACGAATCATACCGGAGGTTTCGGGCTGTTTTGGCCTCCATTCCTCAGCGGCTCCATGTTACTGCCAGGTTGCGGAGACTTTAGGATCCTGTAGCCCGGTACGCCTCAGGCTAGCCGTGTTCTCGGCTTCACAGCGCCATCGAGGCTGTACCGCCGAACTGTGTGCTGGGTGTGCCGTTTAGCCAAGTCCAAACCCAAGTTACTAAACCACTATCACACCTGCTGAAGGAGGGCCTTTAGTCTGTACTGCCGAGGTCAGTCGTCTCATTCACAGGAACTATTTTATGTGGTAAAACACTTTGCTACAAACTCGGGTACAGCAAAGAGCAAAAAGCTAAAAGAGTAGTAGCAGCTACAGGTGGCTCTAGAATAACCTGTAGAACAGGACACTTCCTGAAGCACACCTGCAGGAGAAAGAAGGTGAAAGGCGGGGAAGGCGAGGAGACGTGCCATAAAAGCATGAACCGTTAAAATCAGATGTGTGTAGAGTGGCCTAAACTCACACTCGGATAAAAGTCTTGTTACTTCATTGAAATACTGGGTCCAATGCTGACTTCATTTACAAACGATAACTTGAGTATAAGTGAAAACATGTACCAAAGAAATAAATAGTACAGGAAACAAACGCAGTTCTTGTGATGTACTCTCGGTGTAAAACAAAATAAACACATGAATACATGATAAAGCTCAAAAATCAGACAACTGCCAGTTGCCAAGCAGCACAGATCATGTCACCAACATACCATAATGAAAGTAAACAACTTTACAACTAAATGATTAGATTACCTTTCTCACAAATATACTTGATTAGTAAAAGTATTAATATTTTATGTGCAAATACTCATGAATAATCATGAACAGTGGGACATTATAACACCTTTGTAATGCTCTCATTAAGCCTCAACAAGTCAGTAGTTGGTAATCAACTGACTGCTCATTACTACTTTATAAAGCAATAATTAAACATTTTCCAGAGCACCTATTTTTGTATGATACATCAAAATGTATATATATATGTGTATATACGCGTCATAACCAATTTAGGTGTTCATTATTAAGCTTTATGCAGCCAACAGCTGGTAAGTACCTTAACAGCAACTTAACTGGCTGCCCATTACATTATTAAGCAGTAACTAGGGAGGATAAAGTGTTTGTAATGCTCTTATCAAGCTTTTATAAGAAACCTGTAGGTTCTCATCCTTTGCCCTTCACTACGCTATGTCTCTGAGTTACACATTCTTATGTGTGTACAATACAAATGTCCAAGCAAGAACAAGAAGCTCACATTCTGTTATTCAATCTCCCTTAAAGACACCCCACCCATCCCCCTATCCCACCACAAAAAACATTCACCCACACACACTCAGGCACACACATCCATAGAGAAAGGACTCAGGGTCAAAGGTCCTGACTAACTGTGCTTGCATTCACCCCCTCAAACCATCAACCTTCCGGTTTCCCATGTTTACAGTGAGTAGTCAAAAGCTCAAGCCTGAATGTCCATCAGAAGTACACTTAATGCTCTTGTGTGGAAAGTGAAGCAAACAGACAGCTGTAGAGTAAACATGTTTTTGTTAAATGAGCTTAGCAAAACACACTGGGGAGCATTTAAAAAACACCCCAAAGCATCAGTGTTGAGGCATTAATTATTCAAAGCCTGTCTTGTCTTATGACTTTTTATGGCACATGTCATTATGAAGCAGATAAACAAAGGTCCTCTGTGGAAAAGCCATGACAGTGCAAAGGGGTTTGGTGCCATGGAGCTCTTTCAAAGTTGCTGGAACTTTAACAGGAGACATAGGCTGGCTGACTACACCATTACTCAATGTTGCCTGAGATTTGTTTTCCATATTATTGCAGCTTTGTTTCTCGCTTTAAGTGCATGTACAGGCAGGTTCTATCTCTCCTTGCTTTCCTAACTTCATGTCCACAGAGTCTGAATACATCATAGATTATGTCCCAAAAGAAACTGTGTTTTCACATCAATGACAGGATTAAACACATGATGGACAGAGGATGCATAAATGATTCATGAATGTAGTAATGAGGGCACCAGGGGACAAGGTTGGAGGGACTGCTGATGCACCTGCACCCCAGAGCTTTTGTCTGCCTGTCTTAACTTTACTGACTAACTATTAGGATTCTGTCTCAGGCCTATACTTTAGTCCCTCTGTATGTTGTGTCTTTATATCTGTATTATTAGAAATATATAAATATTAAGAAAAGAAATTGAGTGCTGAATGTAATAAGAAATTCTTCAGTCCTTTTCAGCATAAATAAATGAGCATTTCAGTTCTGAAATATTGGAGCATTGGTGTAATGACAAAGCATTTCATAAAAAACACTAGAGCTCATTTTTAATTATTCTGAATTACATAAAACACAAAATACCAATTAGACAATTACAATAACATACTACAATGGCAACACTGAAATACTTTACATTTTCTCTGTAACACATTCTTTGGAGATTGAAGAGATGAAGCCAATCTTTCACACACCAGAATGAAACTAAAGTAAATCCAGCACAGGCAACCGCTTTGTTTAGAAATTGCAGGCTGAACAATGTAATAGATAAGTGATATATTCAGGTGATTTATGGAGAAGAGTTTTGTTACATGCTAACGTCTTACACTAAGAGAAGGCCATCCACTCTGTGAACACTGGAAAATGGCAGCATACATATTTTCAGCAACAAAAAACCTAATAACTCAATTAAAAAGAGCAACAAGGTCTTACAGTGTCCACAAATTACAGTTCACAAATCTGAAAGCAACAGTGCCTCTAGAACCTTTTAAATAGCCTGGCTTTCATATTAGAACTAGAGTGAAACAATCTAATCAAGTTAAATCATTTAAATCAAATATGTCCAGTGATATTTCTTTGCATGGCATGATAGACATCAGAATGGGAATAATACAGTTGTACAACTGTATATATTGAAATATTTTTTAAGTTTTTGTTGATTTTCAGCTTTTGAAATAGGAGATATGAGGTTTTGTTCTGACAGCAGCTATATATATATACACAAATATATATATATATATATATATATATATATATATATATATATATATATATACACAAATGAAAATTTCCATCAAATAAATTCCAAGATATGTAAAGCGGAAATTCAGTTTGCAGACACATTCAGTGTCCCTGCCCTCTAAAGCAAATATTGCTGTGGCACAACATAAATTTGGTTTCATTTGTATTTTAACCTTTACTGGCATCAAACCAGTAACTGACAGTGGATTTAGCTGCAAGTAACAGCACAGTGCAGCTGTGCTAGAGGCCTTTGAAATGTCAATAAAAAGGGCTGCAAAATGCAAAATTCTCCAAAGCAGAAGTCATATTTTTTACAGCTAGAGAGAAGGCAGAGACAGAGCTAAGACCAGCCCTGACTAGTAGGTGCTAGTCAATCCAAGGAAGATCATTCTTTCAATGGAAATTACTGGAGAATTTTTTCTCCAAATGTTTGCACAGGCCACATTTTCTGTTTTTTCCACTCTGTTACATTCAACAAATAAACAGTAACTGTGTATTAAACTGTGCAGAATTGTGTTCTCTATATAGCATATATTAACTTAACTGTATTATTCCCATTTCAATATCTTTCACGCCATGCAAAAAAAAAAAAATCAATAATAGTCCCATAAAAAATAAAAAATATAGCTTCTAATAGTAAATAATCAAATAATTTAGGCTGGCATCAGTGTAATTAAAAAACTAAGAAAAGCAAAAAGGGCTCCTTGGCAGCACACACACACACACACACACACACATACATGCATGCACTTGTCACATGCATGTCATTCCCCTAAAGAGAAAATGACCCACCCTCTCAAGGCTACATAAGTCCAGGAGTTGGAGGGCTCCTCTCTGTATAGTGGAGAACCACATGCTGCAGCACATGGAAGCATAACAGTCTGTGGCATTTATTCAAACTACAGTGCAGGCATGTCTCTTCAGTCTTCCTTTCCTCTCTTTCTTCTTTTGAATGCAGTTTTTCAAAATATTATTAAATTAATATGTTACTATATACAACTTATATGTTGCAGTCAAATAAGTAAAACACTTGCTGCAGTGCAACTAATTTTGGGGTGATTTGTCATGTGATCTATTGAGACGTACATTTATTTTTCCACAGCGCATGGCGGAGATCAACAACACCAATGACAAGCAGCTGTTTACCTACGAACAGGTCTACAAAGTGGACTTTGATGCTGCCACTGGGTCTAAGATTGCAGTGGTGGTCCTGATGTCTGTGTTCTTTGTCTATATAAATGGCATCATGCTTTTTGCTCTAAGGAGCAAGCCTATATTCCATGAGACGCCTCGGTACATTCTGTTTGCCCACATGTTATTCAATGACTCTGTGCTGCTGCTAGTCACGACTGTAATGTATGCTATGTCTCTTGCTCTTCTTCATATGGCTAAAGGAATCTGCTGGCTGTTAGTCCTGATTTCCTCCTGCACTTTCCAGAATGCACCTCTGACACTGGCTGTGATGTCTCTGGAGCGCTATGTGGCTATCTGTTACCCTCTGAGGCACTCCACTATTGCCACTCAGAAAAACACTGCTATTGCTATAGGAATTCTTTGGTTCCTCAGCTCCCTGAACTTTGTGATAGACATCATATATGAATTCATCACTGATTCCAACCAACTAGTTAAAATCACATTTTGCACAAGAGAAAAACTTTTCATGGCCAAGTGGCAGGCTGACAAGGCTCAAGGATTTGAGATTCTTTATTTTCTCTCAGTGACTGTGATCATCATCTTCACCTACATCAGCATTATGGTCGCAGCCAGGTCTGTGTCCTCCAATAAAGACTCTGCTAAAAAAGCCCACAAGACTGTGCTGCTGCACCTCATTCAGTTGGGCCTGTGTCTCACCTCTTTTCTATATGGCACCATAGAGAGAACACTTTATATGATAAGTGGCAGCAGTAGCTCTCTGTTTATACATCTGCGATATCTGAACTTTCTTATTGTCCTGATCTTGCCCCGCTGCCTGAGCCCTCTCATCTATGGACTGAGAGACGATGCCATACGGCATTTATTCAAATATTATTTCTGCTATGCAACTAGCAAAGTAAAACCTGCAGTCAATGTGTTTTGACTAAAGTGCACAACCAGAATACCAGCTGCCAGCAAGTGACTCACAAATGACTATTCAACTGTGTACAAATACTAGATAAAAAGGGAAACTGTGCTGGAAATTAAAGCAGTTTTAAATTGTTATTTCAATGGTGCCCTCAATAGCTATGCATACTTCCACACAAATACAGTTGGGCAAAGGACAAAACAATGCAAAGTGTCTTAGGAAGGTGTTGGGCTTCCTTGAGCCACCAGAACATCTTCAGAATGCCTTGGCATAGCCCAGAGGTGCACAGCTGAGGTCCTGGTGTGACAGTGTCCAGCACAGCTTGGAGGCTTCACTGATAAAACACACCCATTAAGCTGGCAATTAAGCTGAGTATAATCGGGTGTGTTATACAGATACTACTGTGTAAAAGAGCTCACTATAGGGTCGGGAATTCAGACCTGTACATTTCTATTGGTGAATGTCACACATTCACACACCTATTTGTGAAGAATATTGTGAATAATGATTCATCTGATCATATCAGTTTGTCCACGTCTTTGTAGACCAGTGTCTTTGGTTTTTAAAGCTCTGAAGTCTTAAATATGCATTCATCTTTGTAAGGAGGGGTTTATGCATGGAAGCAACAATATAATATATTTTTCCTAAGTAGATGCTGATGGACTGTTTTTGCTGACACAGTCTGATCACTGTAGCTCCTCTGTTTTTCCTTATGTATTGCACTAATGCACAAGCGTCACAATAATTTAATTTCAAACCTATTTACTGATGCCTTTCCCATAGATCTAAATGCGGGTGTCATTTTAATCCTTGCTCCTAATGAAACACTAGCCAGTTGAGTGGTCTTTGTGACTGAAGCTCAGATCTCAGTAATGAACCCCTTTTCCAGCACATGTTTAGATACATTTGTATTTGTGAATTTTTATATGTAAGAAAGTAAACAAAATGATGTTCAACTCAAAGGTAAAGCTTACTTGGTGTTCTTCTGCTGAATTTCCCATCACCAAGAAAAATTAACATAAAATGAATTAACATCTGAAGATGAAGGCAAATACCACATTTCTTAGATCTTTACATTTTTACAGTTTTAGATACTGAATGTAAAAAAGCATGCTGACTTCTCTTTCACTGTCATCACATTAAAGATCAAGTGTTACTCATTTTGTCACTGGTGACACTCTGCCATGACTCATGACACTCTGCCATGGATCAAATTGACCCAGTGCTTCTCAAAACAGTCCTAGGCCCCACCAGATGGTCTATATTTTTTGCTGTAGCTTAGCTTCTAACCCACCTGAACCAACTGTGGCTGGCAGCAGGCCCACCATACCAGTCAGACCTGTTTTTTGGCATGGCAGTCGAAGACAGCTCTCCAAAGTGCTGACTTGAGCTATCAAATTTCAGCACCTCCGGCTGTGGACAGCTGGCAACAGTGTGGTCTCAGGGGTAGCTCCTGGAATTCCACATGCCTGGCTGCTGCTGATGACATAGCTGGGTTCGCCCACCCAGACAGAGTTTTTGCCATAAAAGTCTCACTCTCTCTCTCTCTCTCTCTCTGTCTCCCACTCTCCATAATCACATTAGATCAAGCTGAACCCTGGACCACATTATCCTAGCTGTGAGATCCCTGCACGTACTTCTGAAACCAATATTCCCTGACTGAAGAGATGGCCCTACTTCCCTTGGAGGCATCTAGACTTCAGAAGACATTAGTTTTTTCAAACTTTGACACACTGTTAAATAAAGAGCGTACTGAGTCTGTGGTCTCCCTCCACTGTGACTGCTCCCACGCAACCCATTAAGTGATAACAGTGAATGCCGAGTACAGATGTTGAAGCAAAAATGTGAGCTGCCTGCTGGCATGAGGACTGGTTTAATAACTGTTACAAGTTTTATGTACCTACACTCAGTGACCATTTTATGAGGTAAGCCAACTATCTGTACACTTTGTATGTTTTTACACATGCAGTTTCACTGGGATTAAAATAGTTCAGATAAATGTCCAGTCAACATCCATTCAACTAAGCACTATCTTTCAGGTGAATCAGCTAACAAATTCATAAATACTACTCAGTGTTTACCTCATGTAGGCCCAGCATCCTGTGACACTAATTGTTTCTGCGAAAAAAGGTTGTGGAAGAGCAGAGACACAATATCATTGCACAACACTAACTGTCCACTGTGATGTTTTTAAACAACAACTGAAACTTTTGATCTGTGAAATAAAATTAAAATGAAATTTGACTAGTGATAAATAACTCTCAACTTCTTTTCCCCACTCACTTTCTAAAATAGCTTTGTCCTCTTTTTTCCAGTGGGGTCTTGAATGTCTTCAATTGTCACTTCAGCACTGAATTTATCTTCACAATCTCAAAACAGCTATCATGTCCTTGGTGAAAAAGAGAAACACTGATGCTTCTGTATTAGTAACAATAGACTTTTCACTAAAATACAAAATATTGTTAAAATACTAGAGTAGGCAAACATTTGTTATTTAAATTTGGCTCTTGAGCCCACCATAGCAGTGAAGCAGCTCTTCTCAAGTACTAAATGATCTGAGAGTTTTAAGAGATTCACATTAAATAAATATTCAAATATATAAATATTCATTTTTATGGTTCTTCTTGCACAGTCCTTAACGCAGTTGGTTTTATTCAACCAGCTCCATAACTGGGTACTCTCTGAATCTGTTTTTAGAATGGTTTAGATCTTACTTAAGTAATTGAGAAAACTACATAACACTGGATGAATGTGCTTTGATGCTCCACTTGTGGAGTCCCACAGGGATTAATGTTGCTATTGCTTTCCTTGCTATTCAATTTATATATATTTTCATTTGCTGAAGTAATTATCAGTACAATATTAGTTTTAGTAACAAACTCTGAGCACATAGCAAAGAGCTATAGTTACTCATTTTCAGTTCTCATGCATGTGAAGCCCAGCATTAAGTTACTCATTGCTGTATTTTCTTTGTTTTTGTTCACTTGTAGTTGACCCAACATCAGGATCTTTGAACCTGAAAACTTTAACCATTTATCTATGATAGACAAGTTCCATGCAATTGATAATTGACATCTTACATTGATTCGCACTATAAATATAACTACTAGTAGCTAATGATCTTGACATTTTAAAAAATAATATGCATGTTATTTTTGCAAATAATCAATCAAAAATATTTGTAAAACATATTAAAACATTTTAAAATTATCTTTGATAAAACATCTGTATTGTAACAAATTTTTGCTGTTATAAATACAGAAGACACTAGCTGATCCTATTTTTAAAGTGGATATTTTTTTAAGTGGATTATTTAGGCTAAAATTTCTGCCCTGAATATATATTTTTTTTATCTGTTTATTTGTTTTGTTATGTACATGAGTGCAAAAATAGGTTTGACAAGTGAGGGGACAGGTTCAAAGATCGTCTTCTGTACTCATATTGTTTTCATAATTTGCAAGGGTACATTTTGGTTTTGATAATGGCCTCTAGTAGAGATGGGCAATATAACAATACTTTATTATTATAATGATACATTTTGTCAACAATATGCTTTTCTGAATGTACTCTGGATAACGTGAATACTGAACACTGAGCAAGTGCATGCTTTGCATAGTTAGTGCTGTTTAACTTTTTAGGGCAGCAAAGTATGTGGAATATTGCTAGTAAGTCAAGTCCCACAGAGTTTTTGATAGCTTTTTAAATGTGGCACTACTAGGCGCTACCCTTAGCCTATGCTATAGCCTGGAGATTTAAACATAAGACTCAGTAAACAAAGTCTGACTACAAAATAACACAACTGCTCTCAGGTCTGTTTATCAGTATACTATGGTCTGCACTATCAAAGGTAGTAGAAAGGTTGAACATCAAAGGATTGCTTTTTCCTTTCTGAGTTTGAGCTCATTAGCTATCAGCAGTACAGTTTCTGTAATCTGACTAGATGTGAATCTTGACTGATGTCATTACTGATGAGTAAAAATATTTAGCTGCTTAAGTATTCAATTTACTAAGACAAAAAATATTTTCTATTTCTGCATAAGAAATGTGTGTTGTCCTAAAATTGCTCATGACCAAGGGTTCCAAATGATTTGTCTTCAGTAATGGACTGAAAGCTGCAAATCTGAGTGGAACTGGAAAGCTATTAGTTTATAGTAAGCAAACTACTACATGCAACAAAGAGCAGGACAAGCAAAAACCCTTAGAAACAGATATTTGGACCAAACCTAATAGTTCAGAGTATCCACTGACATCTTGGGGAAAAGGTACACAGGACAAAATGTTTTGGGTTCAGAAGATTTTTGAATCATAATTTTTTGAAAGCCACTAATGTACTTCATGAGAATGTAAATGTTCAAACCAGAAAACAAAATTTGGCCTTTGCTATGAATTAAAGCAGAATCTGGAATCTGGAATTTGATCTTACTACCACTGCTATGATATAATCAATTTTGTTGCTGCCATGGTGCACATCCAGTGTCTCAGCTGATTAACATTATTTATACATTTATATCTCCTTTAAACACTGATATCAGAAGCTCATAATAATTTATATACATTCTTTATTTATCATCTCTCCACTCTTTTCTGTTCTACCCTTATATGCTCCCTTTGATCCAAATCTTCCAGACTAAAAATAAAATAAAAACAGAGTTTAAGCCCAGTGTTTGTTACAGCATGGATAACTTGCAAAGTAATTCTGTGAACCCACCATTAATATTGAGGTGTAAATTCCCATTTTGGAGCAACATATCGTTGCTGTCGGAAGAAAACCTCATATCTCCATTTTTGCTGTTTTTCAGTTTTTGACATAATGTGAAAATGCCTGTTGCCCTTTACATTGTATGAAAATTTCACGATGAATGCATCAAAACAAACAGGCGAGAGTTGGAAAAAAGTCTGGTTCCATCGACTTACTAAGAACTTTTTCCTGGCCAGCTAAGCGACCCTGTGTTTGTCCCACTGCCACATACTGTATGGGGGAACTTCTTTTGTTATATATTTTATTTTGTTATAGTTGGTTCAAAAAATGATTACAACAATAACAATAATCAGTTTATATTATTATAACATTTTCTACACTTTACAACTTCCTTCAGTTTACACCCCCCCCCCCAAATTGCATAATTCATTATGCCTTCTGGTATCGTGACATGATGTCATGGACAATTTAAAAGACCAGTAGACAACCACCCTGATGATGGGTGCTGGAATGGCTGCTGTTGTCTTTTACTGGACATAACAGATTTAAGAATGTACATGACATGAACATCTACATTATTTTTTTCTGTTCTGTGAATAGGTGCCGGCATTTTGTGGTGTTTCATTCTGTACTGTGTGAATTCCTGTATGAATTATATAAACTAATTATTTTTACAGCTCATGGCAGTTTCTAATGAAAGCACAGTTGAGGTTGTGTTCATACATCAACAAATGTTTACTCTTGTGTTAAATGAGAAAACTATAACAAAATATGTTGTTGTGATGTTGCTGCCTTCATTTTTTATATATGTGAATGGTGTAATGCTCTTTGCTCTTAGGAGTAAGCGTGTTTTTAAAGAGTCTCCACGCTACATTCTTTTTGCTCACATGCTTTTTACTGACTCAGTTCATCTGTTTTTCTCATCTATGCTGTATTGTTTTGCTCTGGTCTTACTTAAAGTAGTCACAGCTGGCTGTGCCATTATAGTTTTTGTTTCAGGAACAACTTTCTTTATCGCACCTTTAAACCTGGCTGTGATGTCATTAGAGCGTTATGTGGCCATACACTTTCCTTTAAGACACACAGAAATAGCCACTCGGAAAAGGACTTATATTGCTATTATATTAATCTGGTGTATTAGCTCTATAAATGTCATGTTTGACGTTTTACTTGGAGTAGTAATGGATCGTAACTTTTTAACCTCACTGGTGTTTTGCACAAGGGAGAGGCTCTTCATAAAACCATGGCAACTTGATGTATACTATGGCTTTAATACATTTTACCTTGTGTCAGTGACGCTGATCATCATCTTCACCTACATCAGCATTATGATCACAGCCAGGTCTGTGTCCTCCAATAAAGACTCTGCTAAGAAAGCTTACAGGACTGTGCTGCTGCACTTCATTCAGCTATGCTTGTGTCTCACTGCGTTTCTCTACAGCACCATAGAGCGAGCTGCGGCCATGCTGGGGAGCACCACTCTCTTCTTGGATCTGCGCTACTTGAGTTATTTGTTTATCCTGGTTCTGCCCCGCTGCCTGAGCCCACTCATCTATGGGCTGAGAGACGAGGCCTTGAGACCCTTGTTTATTTACTATTTCCATTATGGCAAAGGCAAAATTAGGCCAGTTGTCAATGTACAGTGAATTTAGTCGCATGCTTAAGCAAATATTAGCATGTCTGATGACATCATTAAAGTTCATTAAACTGAAATAAATAAAGAACAAATGCATTTAATTCATGTAATGAATTAAATGCATTTGTAATTCATGTAATTCACATGTCTCCCTTGATTGTGATTTTGGTTCAGCTGTGTCAGACACAACGAGACCTACAGAAATATATAAAAAAATTAAATGACAGGATTAGATATGATAATTGAAATATAATAATTACATAAATATATACACACACCTGAGAAAGTTTGCACTAAAAAGCTGTTTATCTGGGCAGTGAGTGTTTATTTGCTCAGAAAAAAACAACAATTAGGATAAACACACAAAATTAGTTGTTTTGCATTTGTCATGGTTTTAATTTCAAAGGTCTTCTTATGACTTGCCCGCTATTAATTGTTATAATTATTATCCAAAACTTGGTTTGACTCAGTGGCTCATTATGTTAAATCATGTGTGCTGCATCACAAATCTATGTGATGATTAAAGTGGTAAGGTGGAATAAATTTAAATGGTAAGGGTTGCGTCAGGAAGGGCATTTGGCGTAAAACTTGTACCAAAACTATCATGCGGATCACAAATACGATTGCCATACCGGATCGGTCGAGGCCCGGGTTAACAACGACCGCCTCCGGTGCTGTTGACCAGCAGGGTGCCGGTGGAAATTGGACTACTGTAAGTCGAAGACCATCAAAGAGGAGAGGAGGAAGGCGGGTTAGAAGACAGTGAGAGAGAAGGAAAGGCAGGAGTGTGGAGGTTAGAGTAGGGACTCTGAACATAGGGACAATGACTGGTAAAGGCAGAGAGCTTGCAGACATGATGGAGAGAAGGAAGGTAGATATTCTGTGTGTCCAGGAGACCAGATGGAAAGGAAGCAAGGCCAGGAACAGTGGAGGTGGATTCAAACTGTTCTATCATGGTGTAGAGAGGAAGAGAAATGGAGTAGGGATAATCCTAAAGGGAAAGGTGTTCTGCATGTAAAGAAAGTGTCAGACAGGATCATGAGCCTGAAGTAGGAGGTTGATGGTGTGATTTTGAATGTGGTCAGTTCATATGCACCACAGGTTGGTTGTCAGTTAGAGGTGAAAGAGGAATTTTGGAGTAAGATGGATGAAGTGTTGATAGGATGCCAAGAGAGGAACTGTGGTACTGTATGAGGAAGTCAGGTGTAGCTGAAAAGTATGCTAGGGTGGTGCAGAACATGAATGAGGATAGTGAGACAGTGGTGAGGTGTGCAGTTGGAGTGACAAACGGTTTCAAGGTGAAGGTAGGGTTACATCAGGGATCAGCTTTGAGCCCCTTCTTGTTTGCAATGGTGATGGAAAGGTTGACAGATGAGGTCAGGCAGGAGGCTCCATGGACCATGATGTTTGCAGATGACATTGTAATCTGTGGTGAGAGTAGAGAGCAGATGGAAGAGAATCTGGAGAGGTGGAGGTTTACACTGGAGAGGAGAGGAATGAAGGTCAGTAGAGACAAGACGGAACACATGTGTGTGAATGAGAGGGAGGCAAGTGGAAAGGTGAAGATGGACGTAAAGGATGACTTCAAATATCTAGATATATATCTATATCTAAAACCATCCAGAGCAATGGACAGTACAGAAAAGAGGTGAAGAAGAGGGTGCAGGCAGGATGGAGTGGGTGGAGACAGATGTCAGGGCTGATGTGTGACAGAAGGATAGCAGCAAGAGTGAAAGGGAAGGTTTACAAGACAGTAGTGCGTCCTGCTATGATGTATGGTTTGGAGACTGTGGCTCTGTCTAAAAGACAGGAGGCTGAGCTGGAGGTGGCGGAGATGAAGATGCTGAGATTTTCGTTGGGAGTGACAAGGATGGACAAGATTAGAAATGAGCAGATCAGAGGGACAGTGAAGGTGGAGCAGTTTGGAGATAAAGCCAGAGAGGCCAGGTTGAGATGGTTTGGACATGTGTTGAGGAGGAATAGTGGGTATATTGGTCAAAGAATGTTGGAGATGGAGCTGCCGGGTAGAAGGAGAAGAGGTAGACCTCAGAGAAGGTTTATGGATGTAGTGAAGGTGGACATGGAGATGGTTGGTGTAAAAGTAGAGGAGGCAGTGGATAGGGCAAGATGGAGGCAGATGATCCGCTGTGGCGACCCCTAAAGGGAGCAGCTGTAAGAAGAAGAAGAAGAAGAAGAAGAAGATGTTCCGTTTTTGTTATTTGTACTAATAACTAATTTTCCTGTATTAGATTAACCCAGCATGTGTTTTGTCCAATAGTGACTTAGGTGTGTGAATATGTAAATATCTTAGGTCTGAATATGTAGGAGCCAGATTTCAGTTTAAATTTATTTTCCTTGAGAGATGCTTATTTTAATTTAGATTCAATGGCCTTTCACTCAAGGCTCTTATTTTGACACTTGCCACATGATACATACATCATTGCTTAAACATGGACGCTGGGAATAAACATTTTTTTACCACTTATGCTTAACCTTCTACAAATTCACCTTCATTTGTCATTTTGGAAACTTTGTACATTTGGAATCTGCACTTCAGAAACTTTTTGGTTACTTTGAACCTTTAAGCAATTTTGATTAAACCACTGTGTAATGCCTGTCCGTGTTAATGTTAATGTTAATGTGTCATACTAATGAGAAGATCTACATTCTCATATAAAGAACCTTGTGAGACATACTAAGTCATAATTAGAAGATATTGTGTCATAATTATGAAATTCTCTCATTATAAACAGACATTTCATTATTATTAGATTGCATAGACTGTATGTTAGAAATTTTGCCAGAAATAACCAGGCCTATTCTGTCAATAATAACTCCTCTCTTAGCCTTGGATACAAAAGTTTTAAACTAGCAGCAATTAGACCGCTGATTAAAACAGTTAAGCTCAATCTCTTTCTGCCCAATTGCAGTTTTGATGACATACAAAGCAAAGTGGACAGTCACAAACAACATATTCTTTTTCTATGAAGCTTCAGTCTTTATCAGTTCTGGCAGATGTACAGTAGCCTGTGTACTTCTAATGTGCTCACTCTTTACAGTGAAAGAACAAGATGTATCTTTGGGCCAACTGTTGGAGAGTTGGCCGTATCGTACCAGAGATAGACATGCCTCCTGTGACAACCAAGGGTGACAACAATTCCCACAAGCGCTGCTACACTTAAAGGCATGTTAATTACCTTCACACTTGAGGAAAAGGCACAAACAATGCTTGATACTACGCTTCTCTTTGTCTCTAGTGACGAAGTTGATTCCATGGTGCGCTTGTGCACTTGTGATCAAAACATAAACATTTCTTGTGTTATGAGTGAGAGAGAGAGAGAGAGAGAGAGAGAGAGAGAGTTTGTGTTAATCTCAAATGATCAGAAGTCTGTGTGTAGGTGTGCCAATCAGTCCTGAATGCCATTTCTGGGTTGTGTACACGTGCAGAACCTGCTTTCCATACTTAAGCATTTTATCTTTAAAATCTTCTAAAATCTATTTTTACAGCACGCCCATGAATGTTGCACAATGCATATCAGACTGAATGCTTGAATTCAACAGACTGAGAATATCCTGAGATCCAGCCATTTCTTTTTAACCTCTGTAGAATACGATAATTTTGTAGCTGAACTTAAAAGGCCATTTATGTTACTTTCTTAGAACACTACCTGTTTCGCATAATGTAATACACATTGTTTTGAAAGCCTTACACCAACAAAAAAAATCTGACCACATGACACATATGGCAATCTTTGTCACAATACAAACAACACAAAATGCACTGAACAACCACTTTAGATTTGCAAATCATAAAGTTTCTACCACACTAAATCGCATATGATGTAGAGAACTGTAAAATAGAAGGAAATATGCAGCAATACAGCGTTACAGAATGTGGAGTGTACACAAATTGTTCTTAAAAAGTACGAACCATAACCGTGTTTGCGTTTACATTAGTTCCAGCTTTCACCACTTAACACTGGGCAAAATCAGTGTACTCAACAAAGATGCTTCACAACAGACTTCATCAAACATCTTCACCACAACTGAACAGAGATGCAGCACTAATAAGCCAGTGTGGAAACCTTGGAGTTGGCTGAAGTGCCACCAAGTGCCAGTGCTGAGAAGGTAGGTAACTGGGCCCAGTTAATGAGTGATATGGAAAAGAAGGGGCCAGTATAAGGCTATTTTGTTGTGCTTGTGAGGGCTTTGGACCCAAAACCAGTCTGAGACAGTAATGCTTGGCACCATGTCTGGTTTTGACTGGTGAAAATGCAGTTTTATCTGCCTCTGCCAGCAGTTAACCAAGGCTCTGATTGTACAGGAAAGCATGAATGCTGTTGAGGGCTTGTCAGCCTCAGGGTGGTGAAACACAGTGTGAATATAGAAGACGTCCTCTTTAGCAAGGTAGGCATTGAATTCTGCAGAGGCCATTTGAGGGTTGTTGTCTGGTGTGGTATCTTAGGGAGCATGAGAAAAGAGAGTCCAGAAAGTTAATGAAGACCTGGTAAATCACCTACCATTTGTGGCAGGTCATAGATGGCCACCAAAAAGCAGTGGTGGTGGGGCACTCTATGTGTGTCCTTATATGCAAACATCACAAATGCAAGTGTATTTGTAGTTTGAAGGAATAGTAATGAATCTGGGACACATTTGGGGTGAGGGCCTGTATTTCCTGGTTCTGTATGTACCTCTGTAACTACTAATTTCACCTATGATATATGTAACCAGTAATTTCTCTTATATTTATGATTCATATAGCCAGTTGCACTACTTGTATCCTCATGATATATATATCATGTCACTGGTCTTTGGGTACAAGTAAGGTAACAAATCAGCTACTCCTTACACTCTGTGTATCTTGTTTATCTCTACCGAAGCCTATAACTTTTGTAAGCACTGAATGGAGGCTAATTTACATTATTTTGACTAACTACTTATCGGAAGTGGAACAAATAGTAACAAATAATATTTACTCTCATTATCATACTCAATGAAATTTTTCCTTGTAATGGTACTATTTGGAGTTAAAGTTTAATACTCTGAGTTAATTTAGTACCTTATACTAACCTATTCAAATTAAGTATAGCAAACATTAGATAACTAGTTAACATTAGCTAGATTAGTCATTAGCTAAAATTAGCTAACTGTATAGGCTCATATTCATCTGGTTATCTTATGCTACTGAATAAAAAAACTACACAGCCTTTCAGGGATTCTAAACTACTTTATTGGTAACAGATATACTAGGAAGACTTATAGAATCAACTAACCATGAAATCCATGTAGTTTATGTAAACCTTTTTCCTTGTACAGTTCACAGAAAGTTGTGTAATGTAACCAATGTATGTATGTATGTATGCATGTAACCAAGTCTACCCAGAAGCATTTTTAGGTTGTTATTGTGGATATACAAAGAAGTACCAGTGAGATACATGGAAGTGATGAGCAACAGGAGAGGGGTGGTCAGGAGAGGGGTTTGATTGCCATTTCCCTGCTATTATGTCATCATCTCACACTCTGTATCCCAGGATGCTGTGATGTCACTGTGGAATATAAAAGATACAGAAATCCTTGTTGTCACACAGAGTTTGAAGACCTCAAATGATAACTTCTTTAACTTGTTTCACTCATGAGGGATGATTTGTGGGAGATAGACACAAACTCATTGGAGACTTACATAAACTGGCTTGAATATAACAATTTCTTTCTGGTTGTACATTTAGTGCTTACAGTGCCTTCTATAACTTTCAAATGTCTTCTCTGTTGATGAATTAGCTTTGCTTGAAATTCAATGGCAGGCATTAATGTAAGCACAGTAGATGCTTTTATTTTTCAGTCCTTCAGTAAAGTGGAACTGGATGGAGGGAGTATCACTAAGTTGGTGGTAGCAACACTGCTAACTCTGTTATTTGTACATGTAAACTGTGTCATGCTGTATGCTCTTATGAGTAAGCGTGTTTTTAAAGAATCTCCACGCTACATTCTCTTTGCCCACATGCTTTTCAATGACTCTGTACATCTCATTCTGACTTCTTTATTGTTTCTCTTTGCCTTTGCCTTCCTCAAGCTGGCCAAAGCTGTTTGTTCACTCCTCATCTTTTTCAGTACTGCAACATTTCGCATTGCACCTTTAAACCTGGCTGTGATGTCAATGGAGCGTTATGTGGCCATATGCTTTCCTCTAAGACACGCAGAAATAGCCACTCAGAAAAGGACTTGGGTTGCCATCAGCTTTATTTGGTTCTTTGGCTCTGTGAACATTTTGAGTGACATAATTTTTGCAGCAGTAATGGATCCTAACTTCTTCTATGTACAGATGTATTGTACTCGTGAGCAGATCTTCATAAAACCATGGCAGCTTGATATGTACAATGGCTTCAACGCATTTTACTTTGTGTCAGTAACAGTGATCATCATCTTCACTTACATTAGCATTGTGATCACAGCCAGGTCCATGTCCTCCAATAAAGACTCTGATAAGAAAGCCCACAGGACTGTGCTCCTGCACCTCATTCAGCTGGGCCTGTGTCTCAACTCTTTGCTGTATGGCACGCTTGAGAGAGCACTTGTAATGACAAGTAATAACAACTTTATTATTTTACACATACGCTATCTGAATTATATATGTGTCCTGATCCTGCCCCGTTGCCTGAGCCCTCTTATCTATGGGCTGAGAGATGAGGCTGTGCGACCCTTATTCACAAATTACTTCTGTTATTGCTCAAAAAAGTTCCACACTACAGTGAATATGTAGGTAAAATATTTTATTTCTGTGAATATATTATTTTATGCAAGCCTTTATTGGATTATATGTAATACTCATGAAATGTCTGTTTATCCTGGGGTGTTAAAGTGTAGCAATTTTTTAAAGCTAAGTTATTTAATTATTTGTTTGTAAGAAAGCAAAGCATATCTTTTCAGGTTAGCTTTCTAGAACAACCTTGAGCTACCTGGACTGTTGAAAATAGTTTTTCAGTTCTTAATCGCCAATCTTGAAGCCTTGAAGAACACTCCATCAATGTTAAAGAAGAATGAAATTGTTCAGAAAAAGCAGGAAAGTCTTGTGGACAATTAGAAAAGATACCATAGACTTATGTGGCTGCAGTTTATAAATATATTCATTTTGATTCATGTGTATGTTCAATTATGAGTTATATACAATGCACTTTAACTTTGTTGTGTGCTGAGGTGATGAAGTCTATTCTATGTTCTTCATGTGATTTCATGAAAGTGTTATCAAGGAAGAAAATAGATTTTAAAGGTTGAGGGCCATTTGACTTCACTTTTAACTCAAGGCTTGAGCTGTGCTAATATTACATAATGCAATTCCCAAACTCCCAATTTGTAACAGGATGTAGCCATAATTATGACAGTAATTTCTTACTCTGTGGAATTGAGGTGGAGGTTGATATAAATATATTACTTATAAATACGTCCAGTGAAATTAAATATGTGCATATAATTACTTTTGGTATATAATTACTTTGGCTGTCACTGTAGCATCTTGTTGTTTTTATTTATTTATTTATTTGGCTTTGCTAAATAGATGCTGTAGTAAAATTTCATTGAACAATTGAAATGACAGGCAAAAATGAAACAATCAGGACAACCCAATTCTCCTTTTAAAATGGTTTTAATGAATGATTTTTGTGGCTATTCTCAACTTACTGAGATCTTGTTTTTATGACATTACGTGCACGTTCACCTGCCTTCAAATTTAGGATCATCAGGACGTATACTAATATACTGGTGATATGACATCAAACACGTGACACGTTAAACTCTCTCCTATAAAAGTATCCAGCTATTCAAAACAAGATCAGTAACACAATTTTCCTATTCATCTGGCAGTCAATTGGAAACCACGGTAAATTCTGAAAGACAACCACAAACGTGACATTTATTTTTTTATATTCTCCTTGTGAAGAATCTTCAGTCTTCTACATGTGTGAAAAACAGTGGCTCCATTTAATTTTTTTTTTAAAACTTGCCCTTGCCCACTTTGACTCACCACTTGGGTGTGTGTCACACCTATGTTACATAAGTGGCCACTCACGGCAGAATGTGAGTAAAGGACAGCAAGGAGCACACTATTTAAACCGATTGCACTTACCCATGAAACAAGTCCAGTCACTCCAACAAAGCAGGAGGTCACCTGATGAAGTGTTTGAAGGAGAATGTACCTGTGCAAGATCTTTGTGACACAGAAAATCCTAAGCAAGAGAGTACAGATTTGACCGTTTTTAAATATATAAACTAGTGAGTTCTGCCACCCTTAGCTGTTAATTTCCATTTTTGACACATTTCCATGACTCCTCATATCAAAACTGCATACATGTTTTAGTGAATGTTGGGAATACCTCTTCTGTGGTGTCTGGAGAGCTACGCTGATACTACCCAGGTCGTCTCTTCTAGCCAGTTTAGTTTAGCTAAAGGGATCCAAACACCACAGCGCATGTCTGATTCAACTAACAGCTCTTCACACATACAGATGATAAAAACTGATATCAGGGAGAGTAAAGTTGCAAAATCAGTACAGGATCAGTCCTAGTGACTGTTTAGCAGCCCAAGAAAGTCACAGACCAATCTCTTGCGTTGTAAATATCCCCACGTGATGCTACTCAGCCAATCAGATCTGTGCATTACGATGAGCACTGAGACTCGAGGAGTGACGAACACACAGGGGAGGAACGAGGAGGGAAACAGCAGTCAGAGAAGAAAGTGAGTCAGATTATTTTACATGCCGTGCTCTAAAAGAGAAAACTGGTAATAAATGTTGTTGAAATATTACTGAATTGGACTTGAATTTGACATTCAGTTGTTGGCTGTACATGATGTTCATATAACAACTAGGCAACTTCGGTAAACAGTATATGGCACTGAATCATGATGCAAGTTAGACATAATGATGTTTTGGACCTTTGCTTGAGGAAATTCTCCAACTGGACCTTATTGAATTTTAATTAAATACCCCTGTTCTAGACACTCGTTTGTGTAGTTTGCCTCAGTATTTCCTCAGAGAACCATTTGGCTCAATAGTGGAAAAGAGGTCAGTGACTGCAGGCCAACAAGCAGGAGAAAAAAGAGGTAGTACTTTACACACAACACTACCACTTGTTGGTTTACCATGAAAGCTTTGGCCTGACTCTACTGTAACATAGGAACTGGAGCCAGACACTCTGACTTATGTTATATAAATGTTTTTAAAAAATCTATTACAGTACATAACATGTTACAAATTAGGTTTTAGGTTTTAAGTATGCAGTAATGCAGAACATTTATAACCTTGAGAGAACATAGAAAACAAATAAATAAAGTGGAGTCAAGGAGGAGGCAAGTGTTTATTTGTAAAAATATTAGGCATATACATTACCCGTATTCATTCAGCCCAATGTGGTTAAATGATTTAGGGTTCTTCATTGGATGTGACAATAGTACAAAAAGCAGAGATTAATAAAACAATATACAGTAAGTTGTAAAGCCAATTTAAGAACTACTAAGATAAATAAGATACTATTTAAGTTAAGAACTTTGAGCAGCTTTATCTGCAGGGCTGGAGTGTAAAAAAGTTGATTGTTTAATAGAGAAAGAAGTTGCCAGTTAGAAAAAAGGGATTGTCACAATGTGGAGTGTTTCCTTGGACAGCCTGAAAATTGTTTTAAGTTTAGTATAGGATTCCATAGGTCTGGAGGCCTATGTACTGCAAGAACTCTTTGAGTGCTTCCTAAGCACATTTAAGTGTGTTGAAATGTTAAATACATGAAAACATGAAGTTTGGTTTTCCAGTTCTGGTTCTTAATTGATTTTAATCTGTTCAGAAAAACTGTCCTTAAAGGTACAACATAATTGTTAAATGGGTGCAATTTTCCTGCATTGAATTACATTTATTCTCGTAACGGTACATCAGTACATTTTCCCTTGTAACAGCACTTTTTAAGTAGAATTAAATCATGGCACTTTTCATTTTACTTGAATTAATTTCTATTGAAGTAGTTTTACTTTGCTACTTTACTTTGTAATAGTGTTACAGCGTAAAACTGAATATCCTTTTCAGCTCATAAAACAAAATGAACAAATCTTAGTTTAATTTAAAAGATTCAGTTCTGAAAGCCAGGCAAGAAAAAGAGCAGCTCCAATCAAGAGACAGAAAGAACATTACCAGCACACATGAACATATTTTGTTCAAACTGTCATCTTTATTTGTTTTCAAATTCCATCCATCCATCCATCCATCCATTATCTTCCGCTTCTCCGGGGTTCGGGTCGCGGGGGCAGCATCCTAAGCAATGAAGCCCAGACCTCCCTTTCCCCAGCCACTTCCACCAGCTCTCCAAGGGGGATTCCGAGGCGCTCCCAGGCCAGCTGGGCGATATAGTCGCGCCAGCGTGTCCTGGGCCTTCCCCGGGGTCTCCTCCCAGGTGGACTCGCCTGTGACACCTCCCGAGGGAGGCGTCCAGGAGGCATCCTAACCAGATGCCCGAACCACCTCAGCTGGCTCCTCTCGACGTGAAGAAGCAGCGGCTCTACTCCGAGTCCCTCCCGGATGACTAAACTTCTCACCCTATCTCTAAGGGAGAGTCCAGACACCCTGCGGAGGAAACTCATTTCGGCCGCTTGTATTCGCGATCTTATTCTTTCGGTCATTACCCAAAGCTCATGAATATAGGTGAGGGTGGGAACGTAGATCGACCGGTAAATCGAGAGCCTTGCCTTATGGCTCAGCTCTTTCTTTACCACAACAGACCGGTAAAGAGCCCGCATCACTGCTGACCCAGCACCAATCCGCCTGTCAATCTCCCGCTCCCTTGTACCATCACTCGTGAACAAGACCCCGAGATACTTGAACTCCTCCACTTGAGGCAAGAGCCAGAGAGGGCTCTCCACCCTTTTCCGCCTGAGAACCATGGTCTCGGATTTAGAGGTACTGATTCTCATCCCAGCCGCTTCACACTCGGCTGCAAACCGATCCAGCGAAAGCTGAAGTCGCGGCCTGATGTCCCCAATAGGACCACATCATCTGCAAACAGCAGCGATGTGACCCTGAGGTCACCAAACCGGACACCCTCCATCCGTTGTCTGCGCCTAGAAATTCTATCCATAAAAATTATGAATAGAATTGGTGACAAAGGGCAGCCCTGACGGAGTCCAACTCTCACTGGGAACAAGTCTGGCTTACTGCCAGCTATGCGAACCAAACTCCAGCTTTGTTTGTACAGGGCCTGAATGGCTCGTAGCAAAGAGCCATGTACCCCGTACTCCCGAAGCACCTCCCACAGAATACCCCGGGGAACACAGTCGAATGCCTTCTCCAGATCCACAAAGCACATGTGGACTGGTTGGGAAAACTCCCATGAACCCTCCAGAATCCTGGAGAGGGTGAAGAGCTGGTCCAGTGTTCCACGACCAGGGCGGAACCCGCACTGTTGCTCCTGGATCCGAGGTTCGACTATAAGCTGGACTCTCTTCTCCAGTACCCCTGCATAAACCTTGCCAGGGAGGCTGAGGAGTGTGATTCCCCTGTAGTTGGAACACACCCTCCGGTCCCCTTTTTTAAAAAGAGGCACCACCACCCCACTCTGCCAATCCAGTGGCACCGCCCCCGATGTCCACGCAATGTTGAAAAGGCGTGTCAGCCAAGACAGCCCCACAACATCCAGAGCCTTGAGGAACTCAGGGCGGATCTCATCCACCCCTGGAGCCTTGCCACCAAGGAGCTTCTTAACTACCTTAGCGACTTCGGCCTCAGTAATGGACAAGCCTATTCCCGTGTCCCCAGACTCTGCCTCCTCACTGGAGAACATGTTGGTGGGATTGAGAAGGTCCTCAAAGTATTCCTTCCACCGCCCAATGACGTCTTCAGTCGAAGTCAGCAGCACACCATCTCCACTATATACAGTGCTAGTGGCACACTGCTTTCCCCTTCTGAGTCGCCTGACGGTTTGCCAGAATCTTTTCGGAGCCGACTTAAAGTCACTTTCCAAGGCCTCACCAAACTCCTCCCATACACGGGTTTTTGCCTTGGCGACTACTGAAGCTGCAGATCGCTTGGCCTGTCGATACCTGCCAGCTGCCTCTGGTGTCCCAAAGGCCAACCATGCCCGGTAGGACTCCTTCTTCAGCTTGACGGCATCTCTCACCTGGGGTGTCCACCACCGGGTTCGAGGATTACCGCCCCGACAGGCACCAACTACCTTACGGCCACAGCTACAGTCAGCCGCTTCAGCAATGGAGGAACGGAACATGGCCCATTCTGAGTCAATGTCCCCCACCTCCCCCGATATCTGGTCAAAGTTCTGACAGAGGTGTGAGTTGAAGATCAATCTGACAGGTTCTTCTGCTAGACGTTCCCAGCAAACCCTCACTATACGTTTGGGCTTGCCTGGTCTGACCGGCATCTTCCCCCACCACCTGATCCAACTCACCACCAGGTGGTGATCAGTTGACAGCTCAGCTCCTCTCTTTACCCGAGTGTCCAAAACACATGGCCGCAAGTCCGATGACACGACTACAAAGTCAATCATTGAACTGCGGCCTAGGGTGTCCTGGTGCCATGTGCACTTATGGACATCCTTGTGTTCAAGCATGGTGTTCGTGATGGACAAACTGTGGTTTGCGCAGAAGTCCAAAAACTGAACACCACTCGGGTTCAGATCAGAGAGGCCATTCCTCCCAATCACACCCCTCCAGGTCTCACTGTCATTGCCCACGTGAGCGTTGAAGTCCCCCAGTAGGACAATAGAGTCTCCAGGAGGAGCACTTTCAAGCACCCTTCCCAAGGACTCTAAGAAGGCTGGGTACTCTGAACTGCTGTTCGGTGCATAAGCACAGACAACAGTCAGGACCCGTTCCCCAACCCGAAGGCATAGGGAAGCTACCCTCTCGTCCACCGGAGAAAACCCCAACATACAGGCACCGAGTCGAGGGGCTATGAGAAAGCCCACACCTGCCCGCCGCCTCTCACCATGGGCAACTCCAGAAAAGAATAAAGTCCAGCCCCTCTCAAGGAGATTGGACCCAGAGCCCAAGCTGTGTGTTGAGGTGAGCCCGACTATATCTAGCCGGTATCTCTCAACCTCGCGCACCAACTCAGGCTCCTTCCCCGCCAGTGAGGTAACGTTCCAAGTTCCAAAAGCCAGTTTCAGCAACCGAGGATCAGAACACCAAGGCCCACGCCTTCGGACACTGCCCGATCCACAACGCACCGAATCCCTACTACTGCCCCTCCCATTGGTGGTGGGTCGATGGGAGCGGGGACTCATGTAACTCCTTTGGGCTGGGCCCAGCCGGGCACCATGAGTAAATGCCCGGCCACCAGACGCTCGCTGGCGAGCCCCTCCCCCAGGCCTGGCTCCAGGGTGGGGCCCCGGTAACCCTGTTCCAGGCAGGGTACACAAGTCCCGTTTTTGTGTCTTCATAGGGGTTATTATGGATCACACTTTGTCTGACCTGTCACCTAGGACCAGTTTGCCATGGGAGACCCTACCAGGAGCTTTTGCTCCAGACAACATAGCTCCTAAGATCATTCAAGCACGCAAACCCCTCCACCACGATAAGGTGGTGATCCAAGGAGAGGTTGTTTTCAAATTAAGTAATGAAAATGACATTTCACCTCCGCATTTAACCCATCCGTGAAGTGAAACACCACATACACTCTAGAGAGCACACACACACTAGGGTGCAGTGACCACACTTGCCCAGAGCAGTGGGCAGCCCAATCCGCAGTGCCTGGGGAGCAGTTGGGGGTTAGGTGTCTTGCTCAAGGACACCTCAGTCATGTGCTGTTGGCCCTGGGGAACGAACCGGCAACCTTCCGGTCACGAGGTTGGTTCCCTAACCTCCAGCCCATGACTGCCCCCCATGTGATGTGGTTGCATACACTTTGTTATAAGTGTTGGTTAGCTATTTTAGTTAACATACACTATATTGCCAAAAGTATTCAGTCACCCATTCCAATCATTGAAGTCAGGTGTTCCAATCACTTCCATAGCCACAGGTATGTAAAACCAAGCACCTAGGCATGCAGACTGCTTCTACAAACATTTGTGGAAAAATGGGTAACTCTCAGGAGCTCAGTGAATTCCAGCATGGTACCGAGATAGGATACCTGTGCAACAAGTCCAGTTGTGAAATTTCTTCACTACTAAATATTCCACAGTCAACTGTCAGTGGATTTATAACAAAGTGGAAATGATTGGGAATGACAGCAACTCTGCCATGAAGTGGTAGTCCACATAAAATGATAGAGCAGGGTCAGCAGATGCTGAGGTGCATAGTGCAGAGAGATTGCCAACTTTCTGCAGCGTCAATTGTCAACCATACTTCATGTGGCCTTCAGATTAGCTCAAGAACAGTGTAGAGAGCTTCACGGAATGGGTTTCCATGGCCGAGCAGCCGTAACCAAGCCCTACTTCACCAAATTCAATTCAAATGCAATTCAAAGTGCTGAATGCAGTGATGTAAAGCACCGCCACTGGACTCTAGAGGTGTGGAGACTTCTTCTCTGGAGTGACAAATCACGCTTCTCCATCTGGCAATGCAATGGATGAGTCTTGGTTTGGCAATTGCCAGGAGAATGGTACTTGACTGACTGCATTGTGCCAAGTGTAAAGCTTGGTGGAGGGGGCTGTAGGGTTGTTTTTCAGGAGTTGGGCTCGCCCTCTTAGTTCCAGTGAAAGGAACTCCAACTTTGTGGGAACAGTTTGGGGACGGCCTTCCTGTTCCAACATGACTGTGCACCAGTGCACAAAGCAAGGTCCATAAAGACATGGATGAGTGAGTTTGGTGTAGAAGAACTTGACTAGCCTGCACAGAGTCCTGACCTCAACCCGATAACACACCTTTGGGATGAATTAGAGCAAAGTGTGAGCCAGGCCTTCTCATCAAACATCAAAACAAGTTATACGTAAGCTTCCTGTCTGTCTCTTGGCCCTGGGTCTCGAAGCAGGCCTGCTTTTCCCTCTGGAAAAACAGGAGAGCCAGCTGTTGGGTCTACCGCAAAAGGAAGAGCGCTTAAACAATTTCTCCAAACAGTGAGGACTGCATGGCGATATTTGTCCATTTGTTGACACACTGGTTTGGTATGACTGGCTCTCTACCTTGAATGTGACCCTCAACCATGCCCCCTTCTCCACAAGCTGTTACTTTACTTTAGAGTCTGTCTTTACACACTATGCAATGATTTTAAAATAGTTAATAAATATTGATGGCATTTCTTCTAAAGATGTTTTATGTGTTCTTAATAGTGAAGAGATGTAAAGTGCAAATTTTAATTACATGTCTGTGATTTATTACATTATAGAAAAATTGTTATATTATCATGGTCTACAAGTGTATTTTACAAACAAAACAATTTAGAATTTTAGAAACACAGGGCTTAAATACAACAGGGATAACAAGGGACAGGTGGAAAACAGGTGCAGACAATTAGGGGAGGAGTAACCAAACAAGGGGCAGGACTTGAAAACCAAAACAAAGGCACATGGCTTACCAAAACAAAGGAGCACATGGAGTAGTAGGAGGAGCCAACCGTGACAGGTGTGTTTACCTCACTTTGTTATATCACCTTTCATTTTAATCTCATTTTTTTAATTGTAATTTGGGTCTGACTGTCAAAGAGTCAGTAACATTTCTCAATGTGAGCAGAGCCTCCTGCACTGCCAGCATTAGTTGTTTGTTCATTAGCGTAGCAGCTACACTCAGCTTACGTCACCAGGTATCAGCAGGTATTGCATCTTGATATTGATGATTTTTACAAATACAAGTAAATGAGCATAGTATCAGCCCAATGCCAGTATTGGTATCTATGCATCCCTACCATATATTTAACACAGTAGCATGACAGTTTCTTATTCAATGCCATCTGAGGGCTTGAAAGTCACACACATTCAACAGTGGTTTCCATCCCTTCACTGCATGGACTGAGATTCCTCTGCATTTCCTAAATATTTTCACAATATTATGTATTGTAGATGGTGAAAGACCTACATTAACAACAATCAACAAACAGGACATATAAAGGGAGTATGAGAAAGCAAATGAGAAGGCAGGTTTGTGTGTGTGTGTGTGTGTGTGTGTGTGTGTGTGTGTGTGTGTGTGTGAGAGAGAGAGAGAGAGAGAGAGAGAATGATGCTCACTCTACTTCTCTCATGTGATGTCACTGTACAGTATATAAGTCACAGATATCTGTATCGCTGCTCTAAGCTTGAAGGTTTCACAAGGTGTAACTTCTCTTCTTTAACCAATCAGAGATTAATATAAGATTGATTTTTATAAGGTATACACACATAGTCAACATATTGAAGGTGCTTTCAAATTGTACACTTAGCCTTTACAAGGCTGCTTTTAACCCTCAAGTGTATTTTCTGATCATTATTTCAGTATACTGTTATATATTGTTCCTTTTTGTTTTTGCAGTCAAGCAATGGCAAGCACTAATATAAGCACTGTGAATGGTTTTATATCTCAGAATTTAATCAAATCAGAACTGGATGGAGGGAGTATAACAAAGTTGGTAATAGCAGTACTACTGCCTCTGTCTTCTGTGTATGTAAATTGTATCATGCTATATTCTCTTCAGAGTAAGCGTGTTCTTAAAGAATCTCCACGCTACATTCTCTTTGCCCATATGCTTTTCAATGATTCTGTAAATCTCATTCTCACATCTCTGATGTATGTCCTGGCACTGGCCTTCCTCAAGCTGGCTAAAGCTGTATGTTCACTCATCCTGTTTATATCTACTACAACATTTCTCAATGCACCTTTAAACCTGGCTGTGATGTCACTGGAGCGTTACGTGGCTATATGCTTTCCTCTAAGACACGCAGAAATAGCCACTCAGAAAAGGACTTACATTGCCATTTGCTTTGTTTGGTTATTTGGCTCTGCAAATATTTTGACTGACATCATTTTTGCAGCAGTGATGGATCCTAATTTCTTCTACATGCAGATGTATTGCTCTCGTGAGCAGATCTTCATAAAACCATGGCAGCTTGATTTATACAATGGATGCAACATCTTTTACTTTGTTTCTGTAACGGTCATCATCATCTTCACCTACATCAGCATTATGATCACAGCCAGGTCCATGTCCTCCAATAAAGACTCTGCTAAGAAAGCCCACAGGACTGTGCTGCTGCACCTCATTCAGCTGGGCCTGTGTCTCACCTCTTTTGTATATGGTTCTATAGAGAGAGCACTTTATTTGATGGCTGGAAGTGATAATGTTGTCTTTAAAACTATGAGATATGTGAATTTTCTCTTTGTTTTGATTCTGCCCCGCTGCCTGAGCCCTCTCATCTATGGGCTTAGAGATGATGCTGTAAGACCTTTATTCAAATATTATTTCTGCTATGGTTCTACCAAAGCAGGGCACTGAGGAAAAAATGTTTAATGACAAGTAACAAAGTAACAGAGATTTAATTGAGGCTCTGAATTACATGTTTGCTCTCACTGTGCTCTGCTGCATATGCCCACTCAGTTAGGAGCATAGAGATGAGGCCGTGTGATCCTTGCATAGAAGAATGCATTTTGTTTATGCCCATGTATGATGTTTTCCAAATCTTAATAGATTATATGCTATGAAATATATATGTGCTATAGTCACCCTGGGGATTTTTCTAGCTGTTGTGATTATCATAACATCAAATACACTGCTCAAAAAAAATAAAGGGAACACTCAAATAACACATCCTAGATCTGAATGAATGAAATATTCTCATTTAATACTTTTTCTGTACAAAGTTGAATGTGCTGACAACAAAATCACACATAAATCATTAATGGAAATCAAATTTATTAACCAATGGAGGCCTGGATTTGGAGTCACACACAAAATTAAAGTGGAAAAACACACTACAGGCTGATCCAACTTTGATGTAATGTCCTTAAAACAAGTTCAAATGAGGCTCAGTATTGTGTGTGGCCTCCCTACAACACCTGGGCATGCTCCTGATGAGGTGGCGGATGGTCTCCTGAGGGATCTCCTCCCAAACCTGGACTAAAGCATCTGCCAACTCCTGGACAGTCTGTGGTGCAAAGTGGCATTGGTGGATGGAGCGAGACATGATGTCCCAGATGTGCTCAATCGGATTCAGGTCTGGGGAATGGGCGGGCCAGTCCATAGCTTCAATGCCTTCATCTTGTAGGAACTGCTGACACACTCCAGCCACATGAGGTCTAGCATTGTCCTGCATTAGGAGGAACCCAGGGCCAACCGCACCAGCATATGGTCTCACAAGGGGTCTGAGGATCTCATCTCAGTACCTAATGGCAGTCAGGCTACGTCTGGCGAGCACATGGAGGGCTGTGCGGCACTCCAAAGAAATGCCACCCCACACCATTACTGACCCACTGCCAAACCGGTCATGCTGAAGGATGTTGCAGGCAGCAGATCGCTCTCCACAGTGTCTCCAGACTCTGTCACGTCTGTCACATGTGCTCAGTGTGAACCTGCTTTCATCTGTGAAGAGCGCAGGGCGCCAGTGGCAAATTTGCCAATCCTGGTGTTCTCTGGCAAATGCCAAGCGTCCTGCATGGTGTTGAGCTGTGAGTTGTGTGGATGTCAGGCCCTAACACCATCCTCATGGAGTCGGTTTCTAACCATTTGTGCAGACACATGCACATTTGTGGCCTGCTGGAGGTCATTTTGCAGGGCTCTGCTCCTCCTGTTCCTCCTTGCACAAAGGCGGAGGTAGCTGTCCTGCTGCTGGATTGTTGCCCTCCTACGGCCTCCTCCACGTCTCCTGGTGTACTGGCCTGTCTCCTGGTAGCGCCTCCAGCCTCTGGACACTACGCTGACAGACACATCAAACCTTCTTGCCACAGCTTGCATTGATGTGCCATCCTGGATGAGCTGCACTACCTGAGCCACTTGTGTGGGTTGTAGAGTCCGTCTCATGCTACCACGAGTGTGAAAGCACCACCAACATTCAAAAGTGACCAAAACATCAGCCAGAAAGCAGAAAGGTACTGAGAAGTGGTCTGTGGTCCCCACCTGCAGAACCACTCCTTTATTGAGTGTGTCTTGCTAATAATTTCCACCTGTTGTCTATTCCATTTGCACAACAACTGTGAAATTGATTGTCAATCAGTGTTGCTTCCTAAGTGGACAGTTTGATTTCACAGAAGTTTGATTTATTTGAAGTTATATTGTGTTGTTTAAGTGTTCCCTTTATTTTTTTCAGCAGTGTATATATACATACATATATATATATATATATATATATATATATATATATATATATATATATATATATATATATATATATATATATTACATCCTCTCTCATTTGAATTACATTTTTTTAATTGCTTAGTAACTCAGGATACTAATTGTTGCAGTTTTGCAAGTGGAATCTTTGCGTGTTCTTGCTTGACAAGACTTCAGCTGCTCAGCAATCTGTGGTCGGCATTATCTGATATTCCTCTTCATGATTTGACATTTCGATAGGAGACAGATCTGGACTGTGGGAAGGCCTGTCAAGCACATGCACTCTGAGACTCCATGCCTTTCTTGTAGGATATGCAGAATGAGGCTTGGTATTGTTTTGCTGAAACAAGCAAAATACACTGAGGAAATGCTGAGATACTGAGCAGTGCTGCTAACTCTGTGGACTGAATCTTAAAGCCAGACATGGATTTATGCGATAGGATAATATTAGATCTGTCTCCAAAAAATCACTGTATTACCTATTTTTTAGTCAAACATAGTAAATCGACATATTATTGTTGTCGAAAGAAAATCTTGTATTTGCAAAATGGAAACTTTACAGGAGAAAGAAAAAACTTACTTTATTTTTAATGTAAGTCAATGGAACCAAACCAAACAGGGCTCCTCGACGAGCTCCTGGTGGCCGGGCTTTTATCCATGGGTCAGGCTCAGCCCGAAAGAGCTACATGGGACCACTCTCCCATGGACTCACCACCCAGGGGAGAGGCACTTATGCGGGTCTGGTGCAATGTGGACTGGGTGGCGGCCGAAGGCGGGGGAAACTGGCTCTCGGAACATGTGAGGGAACAAGGCCGGGACCTCTCTCTGGACCAGTTTGCAGCCGAGTGTGAAGCGGCTGGGATGAAAATCAGCACCTCTAAATTGGAGACCATGGTCCTAAGTCAGAAAAGTGTGGAATGCTCTGTCCAGGTCAGGAGTAAATTCTTGGCCTAAGCGGAGGAGTTTAAATATCTTGGGATTTTGTTCACGAGTGAAGAAAGGATGGAGCGAGAGGTTGACAGGCAGATTAGTACGGCGTCTGCAATAATGCGGACCCTATACTGGTCCATCATGGTCAATCTACATTCTGACTCTCACCTATGGATTATATCTTTTGACTGGGGGAGAGGGAGGCCTGGGCCTCTATGCTTAGGCTGCTGCCCCCGCAACCTGGACTCGGATAAGCAGTTGAGGATGGATGGTTGGATGGATTTTGAGCTGTTTCTTTTGGTCCATTCATTGTGAAATTTACACACAATGTAAAGAGCAACAGGTATTTTCAAATTATGTCAGAAACTGAAAAACTACAAAAATGGAGATATGGGGGTTTCTTCCAAAAACAGAGAGATACAGAGTTTTCACTTTTGTTTTGCTAGCCTACGTCTCCACTCGTATTTGGGAAGTGTCTGTGATCAGGCTAAGATCACACAGTGGATGCCTGGTGGGAATCTGCAAAGGCTAATTTTTTTTTTATTGACCAGTAACGTGAGCCTGAGTGTCGCAGGGTCGCAGGGCACTTCTCTGTATGAGCAGAGCCTCCTTTACTGCCAGCGTGAGTTGTTTGTCAGCATATCATCTACGCTCAGCTTATGTCACCAGGTATCAGCAAGCATTGCATCTTGGTATTGGTGATTTTTATGAGTGCAAGTAAATGAGCATGGTATCAACCTGATATGTGTATTGGTATCTATACATCCCCACCTAAGCCCATATATTTAATACAGTAGCATGATGGTTTCTTATGCAATGCCATCTGAGACATGATGCAATTTTGGATTTAGAAATGTTTTTTTTTGTACAGTTTGAAAATTCTCTCACAAAGTTGGACACAAAGTGGTGAGCCATGATCAATATTACGTTTAGTGGATGCCCCTTTTATACCCAATTGTGATACCTTCACACACACACACACACACACACACACACACACACACACACACACACACACACACACACATCTAAGCCACTTATCCTTCTGGGTCATGGGGGGAGCTGGAGCCTGTCCCAGCAGTCATTGGGTGGAAGGCAGGATACACCCTGGACAGGTATGATACCTTCACCAGTTACCAATTTACCTGCTTTGGGGAATGTTTCAAAGAGGTATAAATTCAATTATAATTTTTTTAGTCTCATTTTGCACCATCCCAATTTTTTTTGTGTACAGGGCACTAAGAAAACTTTTTATGACAAGTAACAGAAAGTAATAGAGATTCAATTGAGGCTCTGAACTACATGTTTGCTCTCACTTTGCTCTGCCTATGCCCACTCAGTTAGGAGCATAGAGATGAAGCGGTGTAACCCTTGCATAGATGAATGCATTTTGTTTATGTCCGTGTATGATGTTTTATAAACCTTAGTAGATTATATGCTAAATGATATATATGTGCTGTAGTCACCCTGAGGATTTTTTCCAGCTGTAGTGATTGTCAGAACACAGCAGGTTCTTGAAGACTGTAACATGGAGCGATGAGGAGAAAATGTGCGGAGAAAAGCAAGATTTATTAAGGGCAAATCCAGGGTCATCGTCATAACAGTCCAGGTTCAATGAGCCAACACAGAGAGCAGGAGGGACAGACATACAGTGGGTTGCAAAAGTATTCAGCCCCCTTGAACTTTTCAACCTTTTGCCACATTTCAGGCTTCAAACATAAAGATATGAAATTGACATTTTTTGTGAAGAGTCAACAACAAGTGGGACACAATCGTGAAGTGGAACGAAATTTGTTGGATATTTTAAACTTTTTTTAGAAATAAAAAACTGAAAAGTGGGGCGTGCAATATTATTCAGCCCCCTTGCTTTAATACTTTGTAGCGCCACCTTTTGCTGTGATTACAGCTGCAAGTGGCTTGGGGTACGTCTCTGTCAGTCTTGCACATCGAGAGACTGAAATTTTTGCCCATTCTTCCTTGCAAAACAGCTCGAGCTCAGTGAAGTTGGATGGAGAGCGTTTGTGAACAGCAGTTTTCAGCTCTTTCCACAGATTCTCGATTGGATTCAGGTCTGGACTTTGACTTGGCCATTCTAACACCTGGATACGTTTATTTGTGAACCATTCCATTGTAGATGTTGCTTTATGTTTTGGATCATTGTCTTGTTGGAAGATAAATCTCCGTCCCAGTCTCAGGTCTTTTGCAGACTCCAACAGGTTTTCTTCCAGAATGGTCCTGTATTTGGCTCCATCCATCTTCCCATCAATATTAACCATCTTCCCTGTCCCTGCTGAAGAAAAGCAGGCCCAAACCATGATGCTGCCACCACCATGTTTGACAGTGGGGATGGTGTGTTCAGGGTGATGAGCTGTATTGCTTTTACGCCAAACATAAGTTCGATTTTGGTTTCATCTGACCAGAGCACCTTCTTCCACATGTTTGGTGTGTCTCCCAGGTGGCTTGTGGCAAACATTAAATGAGACTTTTTATGGATATCTTTGAGAAATGGCTTTTTCTTGCCACTCTTCCATAAAGCCCAGATTTGTGCAGTGTACCACTGATCGTTGTCCTATGGACAAAGTCTCCCACCTCAGCTGTAGATCTCTGCAGTTCATCCAGAGTGATCATGGGCCTCTTGGCTGCATCTATGATCAGTCTTCTCCTTGTTTGAGCTGAAAGTTTAGAGGGACGGCCGGGTCTTGGTAGATTTGCAGTGGTCTGATGCTCCTTCCATTTCAATATGATCGCTTGCACAGTGCTCCTTGAGATGTTTAAAGCTTGGGAAATCTTTTTCTATCCAAATCCGGCTTTAAACCTCTCCACAACAGTATCTCGGACCTGCCTGGTGTGTTCCTTGGTCTTCATGATGCTCTCTGCGCTTTAAACAGAACTCTGAGACTATCACAGAGCAGGTGCATTTATACGGAGACTTGATTACACACAGGTGGATTCTATTTATCATCATCAGTCATTTAGGTCAACATTGGATCATTCAGAGATCCTCACTGAACTTCTGGAGTGAGTTTGCTGCACTGAAAGTAAAGGGGCCGAATAATATTGCACGCCCCACTTTTCAGTTTTTTATTTCTAAAAAAAGTTTAAAATATCCAATAAATTTCGTTCCACTTCACAATTGTGTCCCACTTGTTGTTGATTCTTCACAAAAAATTACAATTTCATATCTTTATGTTTGAAGCCTGAAATGTGGCAAAAGGTTGAAAAGTTCAAGGGGGCTGAATACTTTTGCAACCCACTGTAATGAAAATGAACATGTTAAACAAACAGGGCTGGAAGATCAAACATCAAACAGCATAAACCATACATACAAAGACCAGCACAGACCAGGGCAAACACGGGACTTATATAGCACAAGGGATCGCAAGACACAGGTGGAAAACAGGTGGAAACAATCAGGGGCAGAGTCACGAAACAAAGGGGCAGGACAATGAAGTATCAAAACAAAGAAGCACGTAGATGACTGGGAAATAACACAAGGCACATGGAGGAGTGGGAGAGGCCAATCGTGATAAAAACAAGCTTTTCAGGAGAATTGACAGTGCAATTATGAACTACTTTATATGTATATACACTCACTGGCCACTTTATTCGGTACAGTTAGGTACCTCTTCTGTTGTTTGTTAACACTCGCTGGAGGGATTATATCTCCAAGTTAGCCTGGGAGCGGCTTGGGGTCCCCAGGAAAGAGATGGAGGAAGTGGCGGGGGCAGGGTCGTCTGGGATTCTCTGCTCTCCCAACTGCTACTGGGACCCTATCTGGACTAAGCAATTAATGATGAATGATGATGGTTTTAGTATATTTTTGACGAAGTGCACAATTTTATTACATTTCTTGGAGTTAGTAAATAATTGGGAAATTATAACATTCTTTCTACAAATATTTATATCAGGTGCATTTCTTTAACAAGTTCAATTATGAATTTATTAAAATAAATAGATGAATATAATTTTGTATCTTGTATTAATTATTAAAGTTGAAGTGAATTCTAAAATTTTCCTTTGAAATCTTTGTGCTGGAATATTAAAAAAAAACATAACATGTAAAAGAAGTTTGAGACAGCAAATGAGAAGGCAGGAGTGAGTGTGTGTGTGTGTGTGTGTGTGTGTGTGTGTGTGTGTGTGTGTGTGTGTGTGTGTGTAAAAATGATAGAGAAGAGGGAGAGGACTAACAGGACGTTTCTTGCTCTGCCTCTTTGATTATAGTCACTACAGTATAAAAGTCATAGAAATCTGTATCACTGTTCAGATCTTGAAGGCTTTACAAGGTGCAACATCTTTAACTAATCTAGGATCAATGGAAAGCTGAGTTGTATTGAATATACACAAACTACAGACCGCACATACACAGGGTGTTCAAAATGTACATTTAGCCTTCACAAGGCTGCTTATGCTTATGCTTACACTCAACTGTATTTTCTGTTCATTATTTTATTTCTTGTTCACTGACCTAACAAGAGTTTTAGTTAAAGTATTGTTATATATTATTACTTTTTTTCTGTGATCAGTCAATGGCAGGCACTAATGAAAGCACTTCAAGTGTTTTTATTTATCAGAATTTAATCAAAACGGAACTGGATGTAGGGAGTATAACAAGGCTAGTGGTAACAACACTCACTACTCTGTTTTTTGTGTATATAAATTGCATCATGCTATATGCTCTTAAAAGTAAGCGTGTTTTTAAAGAATCTCCACGCTACATTCTCTTTGCCCACATGCTTTTTAATGACTCTGCTCATCTCATTCTCTCCACTATGATGTATGTCCTGGCACTGACCTTCCTCAAGCTGGCTAAAGCGGTATGTTCGCTTATCATGTTAATATCTACTACAACATTTCTCAATGCACCTTTAAACCTGGCTGTGATGTCACTGGAGCGTTACGTGGCCATACGCTTTCCTCTAAGACACGCAGAAATAGCCACTCAGAAAAGGACTTACATTGCCATTTGCTTTGTTTGGTTATTTGGCTCTGCAAACATTTTCACTGACATCATTTTTGCAGCAGTAATGGATCCTAACTTCTTCTACATGCAGATGTATTGCTTTCGTGATCAGATCTTCATAAAACCATGGCAGCTTGATTTATACAATGGATGCAACATCTTTTACTTTGTGTCTGTAACGGCCATCATCATCTTCACCTACATCAGCATTATGATCACAGCCAGGTCCATGTCCTCCAATAAAGACTCTGCTAAGAAAGCCCACAGGACTGTGCTGCTGCACCTCATTCAGCTGGGCCTGTGTCTCACCTCTTTTGTATATGGTTCTATAGAGAGAGCACTTTCTTTGATTGCTGGTAGTGATACTGCTCTCTTTAAACACCTGAAATATGTGAATTTTCTCTTTGTTCTGATTGTGCCACGCTGTCTGAGCCCTCTCATCTATGGGCTTAGAAATGATGCTGTAAGACCTTTATTCAAATATTATTTCTGCTGTGGATCTACAAAAGTAGGGCACTAATGAGAAAGCTTGTAATAAAAAAGTTTGCAAGTAACATAAAGTAATAGAAGTTGAAAGTAATAGAAGTCTCATTGTGCTCAGTTAGGAGCATAGAGATGAGGCTGTGTGACTCTGGCATGTATTAATGCATTTTGTTTATGCCCATGTATGATGTATTGCAACACTTTATTAGATTATATGATATAACCATATATACATGCTATATTCATCCTGGGAATGTTTTCTAGCTGTAGTGATTGTCACAGCATGACAGGTTCTTCAAGACTGGCTTTAATAATTTTTCAAAAAATGTAATAACGTTTTTTTGCACTAGGATAAACCTCAACATTATAATAATACAATGTTTGTAAACAATGCAATAACAATAATGTAATACATTTTTTAAATGGATAACGGTGCTACATTGTCTGATAATGTAAGGCCATGTTCATATATAAAGTCTATATTCTCCAATTTGTGCTATATTCAGAGTTGAGTTAAACCCATGTATTGTTCTGCAATAATACACATCAGTATTCAGACTCAAGCATTGCTCAGACAGATGTGCACAGTGGGAGGCGTTTATGCACAAGAGAAATGAGTTTTCCACTATTCAGACTTTGACCTTTTGCTTTCCTCCAACAGAAACACTATACAATTGCATTTACTGTCAGTTATACATATAAATATAACATACATAATCATTTAAATAAATACTTTAATATGCTCAAATGAAAAAAAAAGTAAAATTTGTAAGATTTGTTAAATACTACTCACAACTTATTTTAACTATATCATTATATTAGAATTCCAAAAACACAGTTCTGGCTTTGTGTCATTATTAATGGAATATAAGGCTCATAGCTCACTACATATAGTTAATAATATTTGCTGATTGATTTACAGTTTTTGTCAATGCAAAATGTAAAATAAACAGTGTTTTCTAAAAACACAGCAATTGTGGCTGAATTAAACCAGTGTGTTGTAATTTAGATGTGCTTTATTACAGCTTTTTCAGCCAATAATCAGAATTATTATTTATTTTATCAGTTTTAAGTAGATTAAAAAGTTAGATTAAGTGAGTTTGAGATAATAGTACAGAACAGTGGCCAGTCAATGAGTGAGCACTTCATGAGGACTTGAGGCCCATGAGGACCTGTATGGGAAGGCAGATGTTCCTGCCATCCATGAGTCTCAAAGTTATGGGTGAAATAATTCCAGCTGTAGGTAAAATACTGTGGTGCTAGCATTGCACCACTGGGTGTGCATCTTCACAGAAGAAAGCAACAACAAGAGCTTCTAGCTCAATGGTCACATGTTTGTGATCAAAGTGAGCCACATGGTTATGTAATGTTCAACTGTGGTCAACAGCTTGAAGAGGATTGATTTCTGTCAAGCTCTGTTTGCCTATGATGAGGATGAAAGCTAATGAATTATCACAAAAGCCTTTGTGGTGCGCTGATGACCCACTACTGGTTTAAGGGATTGATTGATTGATTTATTGATTTACAAGATATTTATGTTAAAAAAAGTGATGCTTGGAATTTACTTGATTTATTTGAATAATTTATAAACACAGATTGTCTTTCATTTTAACTGCATTTGATTGTAACTGTATTGATGCAATGTATTTTATTCTAGTGGATATGCAGTACATATTTTAATCAACTAATTTCAATGCACCACTTTTTCCAGTATAGTGTTAAATGTAATCAAAGGAAGGACTTATCAGTTTGCCACTTATCAGGGTGACATTCTCAAGTGATGGATGTAGTAGGCTCACTCCCAAGATCTCATAAAGGCAACTGCTACATCCTTGTAATCTGCAATTATGCAACCCAATAACCTGAAGCCTTTCCACTGAAGACAGTAAAATCAAGGCAAATTGTAAATGCTCTAATTCAACTGATATCATGTGTAGGCATCCCTAATGACATTCTGACAGTCCAGGACTCAAATTTTGCATCCAGACTTTAAATAGAGGTGCTAAAACTCTATACCTTTTAACAGAGGTGCTAAAACAGGCATCAAGGGTACCAGGACTACTCCATATTACCCCAGACTGACAGACTGGTGGAGCAATTCAATCAAACATGCTGCATAAGTTTGTGTCAGACACAGATTCCAACTGGGGTGACTGTATTTCCTATTTGCCTACCGAGATGTACCCCAACAGTCAAGTGGCTTCTCACCTTTCCAGCTGATGTATGGGAGAGAGGTGTGTTGCCCCCTGGATGGGCTCAAAGAGGCATGGAAAGGAGATAAGCCAGAACAAAAGATGAACATCCTGACATATGTGCTGAAATGCATGAGAAGATGCAGCAGCTCAGAAAAGAGGTGTAGCAAAACATGACAACAGCTCAGAAACAACAGAAGAGATGGTATGATGCGATAGCCAAAGACTGAAAAGTGAAGGTTGCTGATAAAGTTCTCATATAACTACCCACATCCAACACAAGCCTGCTAGCAAAATGGCAGAGGCTGTATGAGGTCAAGAGGAGAGTGGGCCAAACTACATATGAACTCCTGCTTCCAGACCATATAAAGAAGTTGCAGACCTTTCACTTTAATATGCTGAGATGCTGGAGAGCCAAACCGTTGTTTCGGAGCAAATGTGGATCAGAGCGGTAGAGGAGGAGGAAGAGACTATAGAGCAGTATTTCCTAGCAAGAGATGAGACAACTGTGCACCCAACGCTGTTGCATCTACTATCACAAAGACAAAATGAGAACAAGCTATCCCAGAATGCCTGTTCAGTGAAGAGCCAGGAAGAACAGATTGAGCACACGATGAAGCTGAACCAGACAGAACCCACCAAGCAGTCCAACTGCAGGGTGCCAGTACGCATAATACCGGAGCTCAAAAATGAAGTGGAGACCATGCTACAATTAGGGGTCATTGAGGCTTCAAGGAACAAATGGTGCAGCCCAGTAGTGCTGGTTCCAAAGAAAACTGGTGGATTGAGATTCTGTGTGGTCTTTTCTAAGCTGAACACTGCCTCTGCATTCAATCCTTACCCAATACCAAGAGCAGACGAAATGAATGAACCACCCTGGACATGAGTAAATTATATTGGCAGAGAAGGAGGCCAGAGAATTAACAGCATTCATAGCACCAAGTTGTCTTTACTATTTTAAGGTCATGCCATTTGGCCTTCAGGGGGCAGCAGTGATCTTCCAAGATTTTGCAGCTGCATATATTGATGATATCATGATCTACAGTAACTCATGGATGGAGCATGTAAGACATGTGAAGTTGGTACTGGAGAGACTACAGTAAGTGGGCCTAATTGTTAATCCTACAAAGTGTAGCATTGCACAACTTGAAGTGTCCTACCTGGGGTGTTAAGACATCAGGTGGACAACATGGAGGCAATCTAACACAACCCAGTGCCAACAACCAAGAATAGAGTGAGATCTTTTCTAGGCTTGGTTGGAAGGCTCAGACGGTTCATAACTGACTTCTCCAGTACAGCAGCAGCATTAACAGAATTGAAAAAGAAAGAGCATCCACAGAGAGTTAAACGGATGGCAGAATGAGAGCAGGCTTTTCAAGATCTGAAGGCATGTTTATGATCAGCCACATTGTTGAAAAGCCTGGTGTGGGACAAGCCGTTCAGGGTACAGACAGACGCATCTGGGGCAGGATTTAGAGCCACTCTTCTACAGGGAAAAGGGAACAAAGAACATCCAATCCTGTACATTAGTAAGATGTTATTTGCAGTCAAGAAGTAGAATAGATGAATGTAAATCAGAACTATTACCCAACTGTGTTTGCACACAGAAGAATTAGACCTTCGCATTTAACCCATCTGTGCAGTGAAACACCCACATACATGCACACTAGTGAACACACACAGCAGGGGGTAGTGAGCACGCTTGCCTAGAGCGGTGGCCAGCCCTATCCACACCGCCTGGGGAGCAATTGGGGGTTGGGTGTCTTGCTGTTCACCTTGGAAACAGACCATTGTACTCTTTAGTGGATGAGGAGGATGAATGATACCAATGCAAAAATTACAAGGTGTTACTTTTTTCTGTAACCCATTAGGTTTGAGGTACAGTACTAAAAAGGGGCACAGAATGTCACAGCAGACTTTCTTTTAAGAGATTCTGAGAAGCATGAGGTGGGGTGTATGTGATGACGGTAGCTAGTCTAGCATATCATGAACAGCCATGGACAAAGATTGAAAGAGTCAAAGGTATGACTGAGCCTTTTATTTTAAATAATGTAAAGAGACAGTTACTTACCTGTTTCCTGGAGAGAGTGATGGCATGGGTCATTCGGGTCCTCTTGTAGGTCTATGGGCCTGGGAGGGACACAGTTGGTGAGCATGTTGATCTGGCAAAAGAAAAACAAAAACTGTTAACAATCTAATTAATTGATCTAAATCTACATTGAACATGTGCCATGAATGACAATCTGCAAAACATATATACTTGAACTAAATGCTGACTATGTTTGTGTTTTGAACTGGAATGTGACTATTTTGCTTTAAGAATACTTGAATGTAATTGTGGTTTAGTCCAATGGGAGGGAATATAGGTATTTAAAGAGAAGCCAAGGGAAGCTAGGGGGAAGGCCCTGTTCAGGTATTGAACTGATGCAAGTAAGACGACTAGGACTAAGTCTCGCTGCCGACTTGCACCCTGAGGTAGAGAGGGAAAACAAGTGAGAAAGTCTAGGAAGGGTAATAAAAGTGCCTGTCATGTTTTAATAAATAGTTGTGTGCAAGTGCTACTGGTGAAGGATATTTTATGGTACTGCTTGTATTTTTGATGATGTGTGTGCAATAAAGAAACGGGGAAAGCGAACCAATTTACCAGCCTTCTGCCCAAGCTTCTTCTAAACAAGGCAACCTCCAGTCCACTTTGAGTCCAAACTACTACAAATACAATTTTGATAAATAAGATTAATAGAATGAATAACTCTGTTGTTTCTAATATACCACCATTAAGAAAGTCCTATACCACATTTTAGAAAGAAAAATAAACAAAAACAAAAAATTGCAATTATGCTTCTTGGGGCGAATTTAAATTAAACTTTCTGCATTCCTTTTTAAGAAGAAAAAAATGTTCAGGTCAGCAAAACAGTCTAAGTCAAGTTTCTCAAAAAAAAAGAAAAACAAATTGTTTAAGTGACTGCCTCCTTATAGGGCTAAATTGCTTACATTTTTTGTTGGGTTTTTACTCAGTTCACCCCATTTGGTCATTCTCCCCCTATTACATAGTACCACCTGTCTGGGAGAGTTACAGACTTTTTTCAGTCTTCTGACCACAGAGAGCAGAGTCATCACCTGGACTCAAAGTCATCTTCTCTTGGCAGGTAGAGAGCTACACTGCCCAAAAGCCAGTTGCTTAAATGTCTATGTTAAAGAAATATACAAATATATAAAAAATATCACAATGGATGATATTCATTAAAAAAGAGATTTTAACATTAGTGTGTGGAACACCTGGTACTAGGGCATCCCATGTTGGCTGGCTACTCAAACACTGGCTTGCTGCTAACTCATTCACTATAGCATTTCTGATTGGTTTAACAGTTGCTTCTTTCTAGTTGGGTAATGTGGTTTTCGACACATTAACAGAGAGCTCCTACATCTTCTCTTTAGTCTTCAGTTTGAGAAATGAATAAGAATTCACTCTCTATCAAATTCTTGGATAATTGGGCAAGTTTTCAGAGTTACAAATATGATAAACCATTTTGTAATTTTTTCAGCTGTATCCTATGCATAGTTACAGTTGCAAGACTATGATGGACTAACCTGGTGAACCAATTTGCTACCGCACCACCCTGGGGCAGACCAGTGCTATAACACTAGTTAAGAGTTAAGAATGTCAAAGAGAGAAGTTTGCTGTTTTGTGGAAAAAGCAGCTAAACAATTGTCTTTCCCTAAAATTATATTTGAACACCTATATAGTCATAACATCATAATAAGTATATTTTCAGGGACCTTCCAGAAATTTGATTTTGAGACATTCAGGTGGTCCAAGACCTCATTTTAGAAGCCCTGGACCCCGCAGGACCTCCTGCATTCCACACTGTGGTTAATGTTTGTAAGTTTATATCACTGATGATCCTTGTTTCAGGCTGCACCGATTCCTGCTACATCAAAGAAGCCTTGTAGAACAGCTACCGTACTTAGTAATACGTCATCCATTTGGAATTGAAACAAAATTGAAAAAATGATCAACTTGTAAATTTAAGGAACTCCCAATAATCTGTGTTGAGCAGAAGACTGAAAAAAATGCCGTGATGGCTGAATACTGAATGCACTTACCTTGATGTATGCATGAATGTATGCATTTACAATAGATAAAAATGAACAAATTTAAATTCATTCAGAACAAGTTTAGAATATATGTTGATAAGACACATAGCCAGCTGCTTTTGTCATTTTTATTTCAGTCACTGTTCCTCGCTGTAAATGGCTGGCAAGTTTCTTCATGTAATTCTTCTGTTGTTGCATGAAAATTCACTTCTTTCTGAAGTTACAAAATTCTTATTATTTTGGCTCTCATCACCTGCTTCAGTCTACTGTTGCTACTATCATCCCTCTGGCCTCTCATGAACTAAGCCAACATTTTGCCACATATTAGCAATAAAGTTTTATTTGACCATAAAGCGGGTAGCTGTGTGATTTTCAATTAATGTAATGTAAATTGGCACAAAATACATGCACTGGTCCTGTAGCAAAGGCTCCGGTGTTTCAATATTGGGTGCCTATCTCTTTAACGCTCGTGCAGCAGAGTCCCGAAATTACGTAGGCAGACGGAGAGAGGACGAGAGAAAGAAGCGGGAGCTTGGACGCTGCGTATACCGCCTTATAGTCCAGTCATACTCCCCTCCAGTGTTCCCCCTGCCTCCTCATGAAGTTCAGCTTATGATGTTCCGAGCATTGAGTTGGTGATGACAAGTAAGTTGCTGTTATATCGGCTTTCAATATTCGCTCCTTATGAGAGTTAAGCTCGAATTACGTGATGAAAGAGAAGAAATGAGCAACATTGCGATGAAGTTCTTGTCACTGAGTACTGAGGAATAGTGTTGGTTTCTTCGAGGGCTGTACTCGCCCTTTCTGCGAGTTATCACGAGCTGTTCATGCTGCAGGAATGTTGCCGTTCTGTGCGGAAAATGGCCGTCGCACATGGACATTATAATGCAATACCCGAGTTCGCCAGACGGGTCGCCAGACCCTCAAGAATGCTCATATGCTAGTGTGCTTATTTTCTAGAGAGAAAATGTGTCGTATTTGCTACCCCAGGCCATTATTCCTGCTAGAACTGAATATTATATTGTTTAATGCTTCTATTCCTTATTAAATGATTACGCTCATGCTCTGATTCAATCGTTCTGAATATTTCTATTAGAATAGAGGCTCTTTGCTATTTCAGACTGTGGACAATGCTGAATGTCAAGCTGTACTGACAAGTACTGTGGATCATAATACAGTTAGTAGAAGAATTTACTTCTCCTCGTCTTCTTCCTGTGTCCTGACCAATGCACCGTCCTGTTTACTGCAAACCCTTAAACAAGCTAGCCCTACCTACTTAGCTCCTCCCCAACAATTTGGTCCTTCGAGCCAGATGCAGTATTGAAGATGGAGTGTGACGAGGAGATGTACCCTGCTGTGAGGCCTAAACAGCAAACGCGCCGACCTACCCGATTACAAGATTTCGAAGTGGACTATGGGGGATACAGTAAAAGAAACCAGACACAGAGCGGCCCACCTACTCTCACCACTGAGAGAGTGGTGTTGCCAGCATGGGAGGGTCTAGAGTCAATTACACCCTTCCACGTAGCCCAGCCTCACCATGGTAGCCTTTATGGGATGGCGTGACACGAGATCCCTTAGCTTGACTCAAGCCCCCTCTGCGGAGAGATCTGGAAGGTAAAGCCCTATCTGAGCCTGCCCCTTCATACCCTGTGAGCAGGGACCTTCGTGCCCGTGAGGAGATCTGGGATATACAGGAGGAGAATACTAGGCTTCTCCAGTCACAACAGGCCCTTCAGGCCGGCATAAAGGAGCTTAATGAGGCATGAAGTGAAATTAAAGAGCTGATTGCAGTGGCCCGCTCACTCCGAGCAGAAATTAGTCAATGTAACAATCCAGTCCCAGCTGGTAGTAGCTATAAGCCCCGACAAGTTCGTATTGCAGTCACAGAGAGCTTCACTGCTAAAGCATAACTGAAGTAGGGGGAAGAGGACTGGCCTGATCCTAAAGCATGGCCTGAACCTGAGGAAAACCTGGATAAGGGCATATGCAACCTCAAGCTCGATAAGCAAGCATTAAGTGATAGCAAAGTCTGTTCTCCCCCTGACGATTCAGTGTCACTGCCCTGGAGGCTCCCAACAGTGATACAACAGTATTCCCTGGGCCCAGTTATCGCTCCTAACAGAGGAGCCTCACCTCACGCCCAGTTACCATCCTCTCAGCCACACTTACACCCAGCCTCAGTTCAAGCAGAAATAATGCACCCCACATCAGGCCCAACCAACCATCCCACAGCAGCCAGCGGGGAGGCCCCCTAACCGTCCTATGCTTTCTTTTGCATCTGAACGAGGGTATAGAGGTCCCCAACCTACTATTCCAAAGCTTATTCATCCTGATCCCAATGAATTTGCGAGAATCCGCATGGCTCTAGGAAACTTGCTCTCACCTGACGCTACAGAGCTCTTCAAGTATCAGATACTTGTGGACCATTTAAAGCTGGATGAAGCTAGACTTATAGCTGATGTGTACTTAAATTCACCAGCCCCCTACACTGATACTTTGACTGCCCTACACGATAAGTTCATGTCAGCCTTACCAGCTAGCCTTGCAGAAAATGGCAGCTGTGTTAGAAGCTCCAGAAATCAAGTGTGGGGATATCAGGGCATTTCAGAGGTTCTCTCTCCAGATCCAGTCACTAGTGGGCCTGTTGCAGACCTTGGGCCCTAAAGGGGAAATTGAGCTGAACTGTGGATCACACGTGGCACAACTCTTGAGTAAGCTTCCAGCCGAACAGCGAACTGAGTTTCGCTGGCAACAGTCCAAGCAGCCTGGGGCTACTCACAACCTATACGATCTGTCAGAATGGCTCCGCTATGAGTCATGGTGTCAGAGCTTCGACAGTCCAGCCATTGGGAGATCCAGTAAGGAAAGGCAGAACCCAAAGATTGACAGTCGCCCTGGAAGACAGACAGTGACGGTCCTGCATGGTGTTGGAGAACCTTCATAGACCACCCTCTAGCCACAAAATTCTTCCATAAAACTTCCATGAAGGGGAAGGCCAAGACTAAAGCCTACTGTGCCTAATGTGAGAGCACTGAGCACTATTTCAGTCAGTGCACCAAACTCTCACCAAACACTCCAAAGACCAGCTTAAAGAGTGGATCCAAGCTAATAAACGCTGCTAGAAAAGCGCACGTGTTCATCTGGCAGCCCAGTGCTGCCTGAAGAAACCCTGCAACCTTTGTTAGGGAACACATGTCCTGGCTCTTCATGGGCTAAACACTAGGACTGGGGAGAGTCACGTTGATGTGAGAGCCAAGGAAGAGAGCTGCTTGACCAACTCCACCTCTGAATCCTTCTACCTTGACCGACCTGATGCTGGGAATTGTGTCCTGCTGAAAGTTGTACCAGTGCTCATACACTGTGGGAGTCGGACCCTGGACACCTTCACAATCCTTGATGATGGGTCTGAGAGGTCTATGCTTTTGCCAGGTGCAGCTAAGTCTCTTGGCATGAGAGGCACTCCTGAAGCCCTCCCTCTGTGTACAGTTCACCAGGACATTCAGGTGCTTCATGGACACACAGTGTCCTTCCATGTCTCGCCAGTGGCCACCCCTCAGACTAGCTATGAGATTAAGGGCGCCTTCACAGCAGGCTGCCTCAGTCTAGGCCAGCACACTTACCCTATTGAACGCCTTCAAAGGAAATTCAGACACCTGCAAGGTCTTCCCATACCTGCCTTACGGGATGCTAAGCCATCACTCCTCATCGGCTCAGATCAGCCTCACCTTATAACTCCTGTAGAATCAGTCAGACTCGGCCAGCCTGGTGGACCAGCAGCAGTTCGCACCTAGCTTTGGTGGACTCTTCAGAGACCCATCCGTGACATGGGGCATCCAAATCACCCTACCCAGTGTTTGCACGTCTCGTCTCCACCACCCACGGATGATACATACAGGCATGTTGAAAGGCTCTAGAAAGTAGACACCATACCTCAGCGGCATGATAGGGAGGCTTGAAGCCAAGAAGAATACAAGCTCCTGGCAGCAGATTAAGCAACTCCTTGAGGTGATGGGTTTCTCACCTTAGCACCTGTTATGGACGAGTCCATGAATCTCATAAGGGTAGATGGTTGGCTCAGATGCCTGTAGGGTCTGGACAGCTCAACATTACATCCTGTTGTCCTGGACGCTTCACACCCAATCACACGCCTGCTCATCCAGAAGTATGACAGTGACCTGCATCATCCTGGTCCAGAGCATGTTTTGGCAGAATTGTAGAGGATGTACTGGATTATTCATGGATGGGAGGCGTTTCAAAAATACGAATGAGCTTGTCTCAAATGCCAGCACTAGAGAGCTCAGCCATCCCTAAAATGGCTGATCTTCCTGCTGCCCATCTACGACTATACAAGCCAGCTTTCTACTCCACTGGAATGGATTGCTTTGGGCCTGTGCTTGTTAAGGTGGGCAGACGACATTAGAAACATTGAGGAATTATCTTTAAGTCTCTGACCACCAAGGCAGTACACCTGGATATCCCCAGTACACCTGCATAAAGTTTTTGGACTTCTGTGCAAACCACAGTTTGTCCATCACGAACACCATGTTTGAACACAAGGATGTCCATAAGGCACCAGGACACCCTAGGCCGCAGTTCAATGATTGGCTTTGTAGTCGTGTCATCGGACTTGCGGCCGTGTGTTTTGGACACTTGGGTAAAGAGAGGAGCTGAGCTGTCAACTGATCGCCACCTGGTGGTGAGTTGGATCAGGTGGTGGGGGAAGATGCCGGTCAGACCAGGCGAGCCCAAACATATAGTGAGGGTTTGCTGGGAACGTCTGGCAGAAGAACCTATCACATTGATCTTCAACTCACACCTCCATCAGAACTTTGACCAGATATCGGGGGAGGTGGGGGACATTGACTCAGAATGGGCCATGTTCTGCTCCTCCGTTGTTGAAGCGGCTGACTGTAGCTGTGGCCATAAGGTAGTTGGTGCCTGTCGGGGCGGTAATCCTGGATCCTGGACCTGCATGGTTGGCCTGTGGGATACCAGAGGTAGCTGGCAGGTTTCGACAGGCCAAGCGATCTGCAGCTTCAGTAGTCGCCAAGGCAAAAACCTGTGTGTGGGAGGAGTTTGGTGAGGCCTTGGAAAGAGACTTTAAGTCGGCTCCGAAAAGATTCTGGCAAACCGTCAGGCGACTCAGAAGGGGAAAGCAGTGTGCCACTAGCACTGTATATAGTGGAGATGGTGTGCTGTTGACTTTGACTGAAGACGTCATTGGGCGGTGGAAGGAATACTTTGAGGACCTTCTCAATCCCACCGACATGTTCTCCAGTGAGGAGGCAGAGTCTGGGGACACGGGAATAGGCTTGTCCATTACTGAGGCCGAAGTCGCTAAGGTAGTTAAGAAGCTCCTTGGTGGCAAGGCTCCAGGGGTGGATGAGATCCGCCCTGAGTTCCTCAAGGCTCTGGATGTTGTGAGGCTGTCTTGGCTGACACGCCTTTTTAACATTGCATGGACATCGGGGGCAGAGCCACTGGATTGGCAGACTGGGGTGGTGGTGCCTCTTTTTAAAAAAGGGGACCAGAGGGTGTGTTCCAACTACAGGGGAATCACACTCCTCAGTCTCCCTGGTAAGGTCTATGCAGGGGTACTGGAGAAGAGAGTCCGGCTTATAGTCGAAACTCGGTGCCTTCACTAATGCACCACTATACCATCATGAATACTGGCTTTTGAGCTGAGCGCTGATAACAAGCTGAGTGGTCTTTAGTGGAGGACACAGTGACTATGATTTCCAAAAAGAATTTCAATTTTAAATGAGCTTGGGCCCAGAGAAGTTGGCAGCATTTCTGGATCTGGTTTACGTACAGTTTCTTCTTTGCGTTTTAGAGTTTTTGCTTACTGTTTTTTGAGCTTGTCCCTTGCATACAGAAATTTCTCCAGATTCTCTTAAACTTTTAATGTTACTATTTACCGAAGATGAAAACCAATGTGTTCTTGGCATTAAATTAAAAAAAAGTGCATATATTTTTCAGAAAACAAAAAAAAAAACAATTCTCAAGTTCAACATAGAGGGGACTAAACAGCCCTTTCTTGTCCTCAGTTTCATATGACCTTGGAATTTGCAGTGCTATAAGGCGCAGTCCCAAGCTTTTTGGTCTTTGGTCTTTGTGTATTTCTTATTTACAGTTCACTATTACTTCCCTTGCATGTGTTATATGCTTAAGCCATGCTTTATGAGAGTTAACAACAATTCAGAATAAATTTGTAGTAATGTAATAGGGTATAACATCATCAGTAAAAATACTTTTACATCATCACTGAAGACACTGTATTACATTATTGGGAAACCCATTACATTTAGGATTGTGCTGATATTGCATCAGTATTGGCGGTGATACAGGCACTTAAACACAGGATTGGTGTAGGCAATGGGGATACAGATACCTATGACCAATATAGATACCTATGACTTGTATACACGTGCCAGTAGATGGTCCTTAACAAAATGTTTACGGTGTGGGCTGGCAAGCAGCAGTAAGTGTGCTCATGGCAACACCATGCCAGTATTTTGTGGGTATGGTAGTGGGCGATATAGTAATTAGAATTCTTCCTAAGGTATTTATTTCACTGATATGTAACAAATAAAACAAACAAACAAAAAAACAATGTACACAGTGTAAAACATGCTAAAGGGAGCACCTTACTTGAATGGCTGAACCAGGCTTCTGTCAGTAATCATTCATTCCCACTATGTAGTAACTTACAGTCTGGGTTAATGTTAGTCCAGGTTGTTATACAGGCAGTAGAGAGACACATGGAAGGAATTTCTTGTCTTTTGGGATAATGATAGCTTTTAGACTCGGTTTAGCCTTTAGCATAGCATCCTCTTAGCCAGGCCTGTATCTACTGGCCCCACCTGTGGTGCACCTCCATCAGTCAGCTGTATCATGCAGCAGAGGTATCTAGTGGCCTGTTGCTTCAAGCAAGCTAAGAAATGTATGATTTGAAGCTACTGTTAGTGTGAATGACTAATATTTACTGAACTCCAAGTCTGATGCTCAGAGTTTAAGCAAGAGTGTATGGGATGCACATATGAAAAAATGAGCAAGAAATAAGTATACTTATAAGTAACTATATTTTAAACATATTATACAGTTGCATAAATTGTAAGCCAGTACGGTTAGATAGTTGGATTGTGTTAGTACCGATATTAGTTCTTAGGTTTGACCTCAAGGATCAGGTATAGGGAGAGAAAAAATTATTTTAGCAATTTGTCCAAATACCTATTTGAGGTGTATGTCTTTAACATATTAACTTCAATGATGAATTTATTAGAACAGTACATAAATACAGTAGAATTCTGTATCTTGTATTAATGATTCAAGGACTAAAGTGAATCCTAACATTTATTGACATAACCTGATAGACAGACAGACAGACAGACAGATAGATAGATAGATAGATAGAACATTATTGATCCCTAAGGGAAATTTCAGTGTTTCAGTAGCAAGACATATAATTACACATAAACTTACATAAATTATGCAGAAAAATAGAAATAAACCTAGACATAAGTTAAAGTACAAGAGGATTAAAGTATAAAAGTATATACATATTCACATGGCATATGAGACACATTCACTGTATTTACAGACAGCAGGCACTGAGTGGTATGAGGTAGGCTAACAGCACTTATTAAAGACATGACTAACGAGTTGCATCAATATTGTCATGAAAAGTGTCATTACAGTAATAGTTGTGATATATTGCACAGTGTGTATTAATCAAAGAGGAGATACAGTGATGTGGTTCAGCACAGTTCAGACAGCAGGAGATCAGTACCTTCTCTGCAGTAAGGAGAATTGTTGTGGAGCCTTATAGCAGTAGGTAAGAAAGATCTCACACGGTGCTCTGGATGGTCAGATGGTCACTGAATGTGCTTCTCCGTTCATCAGTGTAGCATGCAGAGGGTGTGAGGTGTTGTCCAAGATGATTAACAGCTTGTTGAGCATCTTCTGTTCTGCCACAACCTCCAAAGAGTCCAGCTTGACTCCTACAACAGAGCCAGCCTTCCTAATAAGTTTGTTGATTTTGTTCCAAGCACTTTTGTTAATGCTGCTGCCCTAGCACACAACATCATGGAATAGAGTACTCACTACAACAGACTGGTCCAGCAGAATGCATACAACAGAATGTCCAAAGGAGTTTAGTGCACACACCAAAAGACCTCAGCCTCCTCAGGAAGAAGAGACGGCTTTGGCCTCTCTTGTACACCGCAAGGCTGTTACAGCTCCAGTCCAGCTTGTTGTCCAAGTGCACACCCAGATATTTGTATGTCCCAACCACTTCCACATCAACACCATCAACTGTGACTGCTGACAAGACAGGTTTGGACTTCCTAAAGTCCAGCACCATCTCCTTAGTCTTAGGGATGTTCAGCTGCAGCTGATTCAGCTAACACCAATCAACAAAGTCCTTCACCAGCTTCCTGTATTCCTCCTCCTTACCATTCCTTGTGCACCTGACAATGGCCGTGTCATCTGAGAATTTCTGCAGATGACACAACTCTGTGTTGTACCTGAAGTCAGAGGTGTACATGTTGAACAGGAATGGAGCTAAAACAGTCCCCCGGGGTGCACCAACACTGCACACAGCCTTGTCTGAGACACAGCCCTGCAGTCGCACATACTGAGGTTGTCCAGTCAGATAATCCATTGTCCATGAGATGTTGGATTTATCCACCTCCATCAGCTGTAGTTTCTCCCCTAACAGCACAGGCTGTATGGTGTTGAATGCACTGGATAAATCGAAGAACATGATCCTCACAGTGCTGCCTGATGTATCCAGGTGAGAGTAGTTTCAGCACCCTGGGTTCAATGCCATCAGGTCCTGCTGCTTTGCTCTGCTTGAGTTTTTTCAGTTCAACCTTCACCTGATTAGCAGTAAATGTAACATCACTGCGCCTTCCAGATGTGGGAAGAGGGTGAGAGGTGTCCGTTGCAGACAGTGGTTGCTGATGGTCACGGGTGTGAATGGCTGTGGTGGGGGGAGGTGAGGCTATAGATGGCCCATGGTTTAATTGTATAGGAGAGTTAATCTGCGTAGGAGACGGACACAGTGGCGCAGAAGAGGAGCTGTTGTTAAACAGCACAAAGAACTGGTTCAACTCATTTGCTCATTCATGCTTTCCCTCAGCTGGAATAGGGCTGCGTTGGTTGAACCAGTGATGTCTTTTAGGCCTCTCCAGACATCACAAGTGTTATTCAGCTGTAGTTTTTTTTCCAGCTTGCATTTGTACTCCTCTTTGGCCTTCTTAATTGGTTTTAAGCTCCTTTTGTACCTTCTTCAGTTCCTCCCTATCTCCTGCCACAAATGCTCTTTTCTTCTGGTTCAGTCCTGGATGGTACAACAGAGCCCACTCGGAAATTGATGTAGTCAGTGATGCATGATGTTACTGCATCAATGTGCTCACCATGTGGTTCACACAGGACATCCTATTGTGTAGCCTCCAGACAGCCCCTCAGTGATTCTACAGCCTCAGGTGACCACTTCCTCACTGTCCTTGTGGTCACTGCCTGTCTCTGAACCAGGGGGTTTCTGCCTTGCCGCTTACTTGCAGAGATTTCTCCAGGTTCTCTGAATCTTTTGATGATATTATGGGTTGTAGATGATGAAATCCCTAAATTCCTTGCAATTGCACATTGAGAAATGTTGTTCTTAAACTGTTGGACTGTTTGCTCACGCAGTTGTTCACAAAGTGGTGAACCTCACCCCATTCTTGCTTATGAACGACTGAGCCTTTCAGGGATGCTCCCTTTATACCCATATACCAAGTCATGGCACTTACCTGTTTCCAATTAACCTGTTCACCTGTGGAATGTTCCAAAAAGGTGTTTTTTGAGCATTCCTCAACTTTCCCAATCTTTTGTTGCCCCTGTTCCAACTTCTTTGGAACGTGTTGCAGGCATCAAATTCAAAATGAGTGAATATTTGCAAAAAACAATAAAGTTTATCTGTTTGAACATTAAATATCTTGTCTTTGTAGTGTATTCAATTAAATATAGGTTGAAAAGGATTTGCAAATCATCGTATTCTGTTTTTATTTATGTTTTACACAACGTCCCAACTTCATTGGAATTGGGGTTGTACCAAGAGTTCAGATGAACCAGGTTCATATGGTCTGAACGGCCCAGTGGAGGGAGTCAATGTCAATTCCTTGACATTGACATACAGCAGGTCCAGGGTCTTGTTCTCTCTCGTTTTGAAGTCCACAAACTGGCTGAAAGTGAATGCACTGGGGTTTTGCACCCTCCAAGTGGTCGGTGGTCAGTTATCAGAAGGTGGGATGTACACAGTACAGGGTGTGTAAGACATGGAAAGGAAAGAGAGAGGACTAGCAAATCCTCTCTTGCTCTGCCTCCCTGATGTTGTGATGTCACTGTACAGCATAAAAGTCACAGAAATCTGTGTCACTGCGCAGAGCTTGAAGGCTTTACAAGATGCAACTTCTCTGCTTTACTCCATCAAGGATCAAAGTAAGCTTGATTTTTATAGGCTATACACAAAACTACTGACTGTACGGGGGTGTTTTCGAATTGTACACTTGGCCTTTACCAGGTTGCTTCTAACTCTCAAATGTATTTTTTGTTTATTTTAGTTCTTGCTACCTGACTTTACAGGCTTTTAGTTAAAACAGTGTTACTTATTGTTCCTTTTTGTTTCTATAATCTGTCAATGGCAGGCACTAATGAAAGCACTGAAAATGTTTTCATTTCTCAGAGTGTAGTCAAATCGGAACTGGATGCAGGGTATATAACAAAGTTGGTAATAGCAGTACTTCTGCCTCTGTTTTCTGTGTATGTAAATTGCATCATGCTGTATGCTCTTATGAGTAAGAGTGTTCTTAAAGAATCTCCACGTTACATTCTCTTTGCACACATGCTTTTCAATGACTCTGTTCATCTCATTCTCACCTCTTTGTTTTATGCCCTGGCCGTGGCCTTCCTCAAGCTGGCTAAAGCCGTCTGTTCGCTCATCCTGTTTTTGTCTACTACAACATTTCTCAATGCACCTTTAAACCTGGCTGTGATGTCACTGGAGCGTTACGTGGCCATACGCTTTCCTCTAAGACATGCAGAAATAGCCACTCTGAAAAGGACTTACATTGCCATTTGCTTTGTTTGGTTATTTGGCTCTTTGAATATTTTGACTGACATCATTTTTGCAGCAGTGATGGATCCTAACTTCTTCTACATGCAGATGTATTGCTCTCGTGAACAGATCTTCATAAAACCATGGCAGCTTGATTTATACAATGGATGCAATGTGTTTTACTTTGTGTCTGTAACGGCCATCATCATCTTCACCTACATCAGCATTATGATCACAGCCAGGTCCATGTCCTCCAATAAAGACTCTGCTAAGAAAGCTCACAGGACTGTACTACTGCACTTCATTCAACTGGGCCTGTGTCTCACCTCTTTTGTATACGGCTCTATAGAGAGAGCACTTTATTTGATGGCTGGAAGTGATACGGCTCTCTTTAAACACCTGAGATATCTTAATTTTCTCATTGTTCTGGTTCTGCCCCGCTGCCTGAGCCCTCTCATCTATGGGCTTAGAGATGATGCTGTAAGACTGTTATTCAAATATTATTTCTGCTATCGTTCTACTAAAGCAGGGCACTAAAGGGAAAACTTGTAATGACAAGTAACTGAAAGTAATAGTGCAAGAATTGAAAGCTTCTATCTGAACTAAATATTCATTCATAATGTGCTCTGCTGCCTGTGCCCACTCAGAAGCATAGAGACAAAGCTATATGACTCTTGAATAGATGAACGCATTTTGTTTATGTCCATGTATAATGTTTTGCAAATCTTCGGTAGATTATATGCTATAACCAAACATACATGCTGTATTCATCCTTTCCAGCTGTAGTGATTGTCACAACATGACAGGTTCTTGAAGGAGAGCTTTACAGTGTACTACTTGAAGAACTGACATTCTGTAGAACCCAGTAATATAGTAATTTCCCAAAAATGTAATGATTCCCTTATATGTAATACAATTTTACAGTTGAATAAAAATCAATAATGTTATTACTTGGCCCATTTCCGAAAATATGTTGGGATGCTGAGCAAAATGTAAATATAAACAAAATGCAATGAAGTACAAATCATTTTAGCTCTATATTTAATTGAAAATACTACAAAGACATCAATGTTGAAACTGAGAGATTTTATTGTTTTTTAAAATATATATGTAGATTTTGAATTTGATGCCAACTTCATGTTCCAAAAAGTTGGGACCGGGCATGTTTACCACGGTGTTTCATTACCTCTTCTTTTAACAACACTCTGCAAGCGTTTGGGTACTGAAGAGACTAACTGCTGTAGTTTTGAAAGTGAAATGTTTTCCCGTTCTTGTTTGATATAGGATTTTAGCTGCTTAACAGTTCGGGATCTACTTTGTCGCATTTTCATATCTGTATATGTAGTGTTGCATTGTCATATCTGGATTAATGGTGCCTTCACAGATGTGCACATCACTCATGCCGTGTGCACTAATGCACCCCTATACCATGATGAATACTGACTTTTGAACTGTGCCCTGATTTCCAAAAAGAATTTTAAATGCTGATTCGTCAGACCACAGGACACTTTTCCACTTCCCTTCAGTCCATTTTAAACGAGCTTGTGCTTAGAGAAGGTCGCAGTGTTTTTGGATCCTGTTTATATATTGTTTCTTCTTTGCTTTTTTAATTTTTAACTTGCATTTGTGTTTTCACAGACCGTGGTTTCAGAAGTGTTTCAGAGCCCATGCAGTGATTTCCACTACAGATTCATGTCTGTTTTTAATGCAGTGTTGCAAGAAGGCCCAAAGATCACAGAGAGCAAATGCTGGTTTTTGGCCTTGTCCCTTATAAACAAAGATTTCTCCAGATTCTCTGAATCTTTTAATGTTATTATGTATTGTAGACAATGAGAAGCAGAAATTAATTGCTATTTTATGTTGAGAAATATTATTTGCTTGTGCAGTCTTTTACAGAGTGGTGTGAACCCGTCCTCATCTTTACTTCTGAAAGACTCAGCCTCTCTGGGATGCTTTTTATACCCAATCATGTTACAGACCTGTTGCCAATGAACCACCAGGTGTTTTTTTTTTTGGTGCGTTATGTTGGCATCAAATTCAAACTGGGCATATATTTAAAAAAAAAAAAAACAATAAAATTTCTCTGTTTCAACATTTGATTTGTTGTCTTTGTACTATTTTCCATGTAATATAGGGTTTAAATTATTTTCATATCATTGCATTTTGTTTTTATTTACATTTTGTCCCAACTTTTTTGGAAATGCACTTGTAATAATATGTCTGAACTGATAATGTGACAATATTTTTTACTAAAAAGGCTACATTTTATTATACTTTTCAGTATAATAACAGTATAGTTTTTTAGGTTATACATTGCATTATTGGGAATGGGAAGTATTTTATGATGATGATACTACTTTGTCTGATAATCTAAGACCATGTTCATGTTTAGTTTATACTCTGAAATAATGTACAACACAAGGTATTCAGACATTCACACTTAATGATAGATTCATTGGCACAATGGGAGGAGTAGAAAGCAATGGCCAGGGTGGAAGAGCTTCTCAAAAAGCTCAATGGCTACATGTTTGTGATCAAGGCAAGCCACATAGTTACATGGTGGTCAACAACTTGAAAAAAGTTTGGGCTGTGTCAAGCTCTTTTCGCCCATGATATACCACGTGATTACAGCTAATGAATTGTCACAACGACCCACTCGAGGATAAGAGATTGATTGAATGATTGACTGATCGACTGAGATAGCAGATCTGTACACTGAAAAAAGTGATTTACTGCATTTATTTGGTTCAAAAATTCCTAGATAAGCACAGTTGTGTCTTTTAGTGTAACTGCTTTTGATTGTAACTGTATTGATGTTATATATTTTGTTGTGGAAATGCTGGATACATGTGTATTTGTATTTATATACAAGTGAATTTGATGCATCACTTTTTTCACTGTACAGTGTTATAAGGGATCAAAGGAAGGTTTATCATGACTATGTAACAGATTTTTTCATGTTACTTTTGCATCATTTATGTATTTTTACTTTTTTTTTATTTGAAAATGTCATTTAAAAATAATATGCCTATACAACATTTTGGAAAGAAAAAAAACTACTTTTCAGTCTTCTGACAATGGAGGGCTGAGTCATCACCGAGATTCCAACTTGATCTCCTGATGATCAGGCAGTTAGAGAGCTAAACCACTCAGGAGCCACAAAGTTGCTTAAATGTCTGTGTTAAAGAGAGAAAGAAAATGAACTTAGACAGGTCTCATATGTGCTTAGTTCTTCATACTCTGGCAGGGAGTACTGCCTGTGCTTAGATAAAGAACAGGTACCTGTGACATGAGTGTAACTAAACTAAAGAACAGGAGAGCCCTTCAGAAAGTCATCAGCACAGCCCAGAAGATCATCGGCTGCTCTCTGCCCTCCTTAGAGGAGATTTTCATGTTCTGCTGCCTCAGCAGGTCAACTAACATACTGAAAGACCCATCCCATCCTGGTCATCATCTGTTCTACCTGTTACCCTCAGGCAGATGCTATAGGTCCATCACATCACAGACAACAGACCTAAGAACAGTTTCTACCCCAGTACAATAAGATAACTGAACACTGCCCAATGCTGACATTGTACAGTGCCATCCAGGCACAAACATCAGAGGAATAGTGTCTACCTGAAGCTATCCAAAACATATTCATGGGATATAAAAAGATTTGTACATTCATCTGCACTTTATATTTATTTATTATTTGTAATATGATAATAATTATTATTAAACAAATATTTCAATAATATTTTGATCATTTTAATTTGTTTTGCTTTTTTATCATATTAAATTATATAGTCTTTTCTTTAATATCTTGCATTTTATATTAGCTTATATTTTTGCATTATTTTTGTTGCCCAGTTTAGTTGTACTCTGTGCAATGACAAAGTTTCTTGGATCTTGAATCTCCAATAGCCTGGTTTATGGATGGGTAATATGACAAAATATCATATCACAATACTTATAGGCATTTTCATGATGCATGAACCATGATATTTTGCCATATAGACACAATTCACTAGTAGTGTCTTATTTGAAATCTGCCTTCAAAAACTTTGATAATCAGTATGTTGCTTATGAATAGCTTGTCTGTCAAGAGACAAGAGGTTAAATGTGACAGGATCTCTGTGGAAAGGCCTGTGGGAGGAAGCCCAATCAGATGGGAATGTGCAGAATTCAATATTCAGAACCCCAAATAAACACACTTATACTTTTAAAGTTACAATTTTTATGCTGACACCATATTACAATCTCTTAAATCTTATAAATTTGACCATAAAGTGGGTAGTTGTTTGATTTTCAGTTAGTAATGTACATAAATTGCTGCAAAATTCATGTGTGAGTTTAGTGCAATATCGATTCTTGTCACATATAACTCATCATTGAATTATCAGTCTAATCAGGCTTTAGCATGAATTTAGTGTTTGTAAAAGAGCCTACTGAGTCCTACCTTAGAACATGTGGTTGGTGTAGTGTAGTGGTTAACACCTTTGCCTTTCACACTGTAGACTGGTGTTCAATCCCCCACCAGGGCAAGCACCCTACACTATACCAATAAGAGTCCTTGGGCAAGACTCCTAACACTACCTTGGCCTACCTGTGTAAAAATGATCAAGTTGTAAAGTCGCTCTGAATAAGAGCATCAGCCAAATGCAATAAAAGTAAATGTAATGTCTTTGCAATGCTATATGCTGATTTTTAAATCATTAATATATAAGCATCAATTTTATATATATAAATTTCTCCTCTGCATTTTGACCCATTCGTGCAGTGAAACACCACATACACATTAGTGAGCACACACACACAGTAGGGGGCAGTGAGCACACCTGCCCAGAATGGTGGGAAGCCCTATCTATGGCACCTGGAGACCAGTTTGGGGTTATGTACCTTGCTGAAGGGCACTTCATTCATGTACTGTCTGCCCAGGGGACCTCTCTCTCTCTCTCTCTCTCTCTCTCTCTGTTTTTTCTCACATATACTAAATTTCTGTATTCTGCATACATATTCTGAATACTTAATTTAGGTGCTTTTAAAAGTTTTTTTAATGTAGAAAGTCAATATTAGCTGCTTACCTCAGCACAACAAACAAGAATAATGTTACAGTTTTGAGCAGGGTTTTACTTGCCTGTGTTATGCACTTATTACTTAATGCAGTGTCACAACTGATTGGTAATTACTGTGACAGCAGATTTTCGCACTATAAATGTTCACACAATGTAGCAGAACTTTTCTGTGGTGACTACTTCATTGACAGGAGCGGACTTTCTGATGGTCTCACTTTATCTAACTAGGGCGGCCAGAAGGATGGCCATGCTTCACAGGAGTTAACAACGCAGTGGGGGATCGCAGTCTGTTGTGTCAATCAAGCTGAGAAATGTATGACTCATGGCTAGTGTCACACTGTGAATGACTAATATTTACTGAAATCCAGCAAAGTCTGATGTGTGAAGATATGAGTGAGAGTGTAGTGGGACTGTATGGGAAAAATAAATGTGTATAAATTGTAAGCTAGTAAGGTTTTTATTACATTTTAACAAAGTTATTGGTAAAATTTAAGTTATTACATTTAATTTGAGTTACATTAATAATTTGAGTTATTAAATTATTTAGAAATTATTATCAGTTTCTACAAACATTTATTTCTGGTGTGCGAGTTTATTAGATCTTATATCTTGTTATTATCTTGTATGAATTATTCAAGGATTAAACTAAATCCTAAAATTTACTAAAAAGACATCACTTAAAATATTTGTGTTGTAACTTTCAACAAACAAAACATACAAACAGAGTATGAGAAAGCAAGTGAGAAGGCAGGAGTGTGTGTGTGTATGTGTGTGTGTGAGAGTGTGTATGTGTGTGTGAAAGTGTATGTGTGTGTGTGTGTGTGTGTGTGTGTGTAAAAGGGAGAGAGAAGAGAGAGAGGACTAAGAGGCCATCTCTTCCTTTCTCTCTGCCTTTCTGATGTTGTGATGTCACTGTACAGTATAAGAGTCAGAGAAATCTGTATCACTGCTCGGAGCCTGAAGACTTCACAAGGTGCAAGTTTTTTAAAGAAAGTATTTTTATTAGTTATGCACAAAAAATACTGCTCATACACAGGGTGCTTTCATTTTGTACACTTAGCCCTTATAAAGCTGCCTATAATTCTCCAATTAATTTTCTGTTCATTATTTTAGTTCTTGCTTATTGACTTTTAGGTAATATAGTGAAGCTGTTAGTTAATATAATGTTGTATATTGCTGATTTTTGTTACTCTAATCAGTCAATGGCAGGCACTAATGAAAGCACTGCAAGTGCTTTTGGTTATCAGAATTTAATCATACCAGAAGTGGATGGAGGGAGTATAACAAAGTTAGTGGTAGCAATACTGACTACTCTATTTTCTGTGTATGTAAATTGCATCATGCTGTATGCTCTTATGAGTAAGCGCGTTTTTAAAGAATCTCCACGCTACATTCTCTTTGCCCATATGCTTTTTAATGACTCTGTTCATCTCATTCTCACATCTCTGATGTATGTCCTGGCCCTGGTCTTCCTCAAGCTGGCTAAAGCTGTATGTTCCCTCATCATGTTTATATCTACTACAACATTTCTCAATGCACCTTTAAACCTGGCTGTGATGTCACTGGAGCGTTATGTGGCCATATGCTTTCCTCTAAGACACGCAGAAATAGCCACTCAGAAAAGGACTTACATTGCTATTTGCTTTGTTTGGTTATTTGGCTCTGCAAATATTTTGACTGACATCATTTTTGCAGCAGTGATGGATCCTAACTTCTTCTACATGCAGATGTATTGCTTTCGTGATCAAATCTTCATAAAACCATGGCAGCTTGATTTATACAATGGATGCAATGTGTTTTACTTTGTGTCTGTAACGGCCATCATCATCTTCACCTACATCAGCATTATGATCACAGCCAGGTCCATGTCCTCCAATAAAGACTCTGCTAAGAAAGCCCACAGGACTGTGCTGCTGCACCTCATTCAGCTGGGCCTGTGTCTCACCTCCTTTGTATACGGCTCTATAGAGAGAGCACTTTATTTGATGGCTGGAAGTGATACGGCTCTCTTTAAACACCTGAGATATCTTAATTTTCTCATTGTTCTGATTGTGCCACGCTGCCTGAGCCCTCTCATCTATGGGCTTAGAGATGATGCTGTAAGACCTTTATTCAAATATTATTTCTGCTATGGCTCTACCAAAGCAGGCTACAAGAGAAAACCTGTAACAACAAGTAACAGAAAGTAATAGAAGCTGTCCATTCCTGCAACTGAACTATATATTTGTTCTTATTGTGCTCTGCTGCCTATGCCCACTCAGTTAGGAGCATAGAGATGAAGTTGTGTGACTCTTGCATAGCTGGATGCATTTTGTTTATGCCCATGTATGATGTTTTGCAAATCCTGTGATTATATGCTACAACTATACAGACAGTCACTCTATTTTCCAGCTGTAGTGATTGTCACAAGATGACTGGTTCTTATAGACTAGATTAATAGACAGTGTACTTCTTGAAGAACTGATGTCTAGGGGAACTAGTGTTCTGTACAACCCAACAATGTAATTTTTTCCCATTACTGGAGTAATGTCACGATTGGCCCCTCCCAGTCTTCCATGTGCGTTTGTTTACATGTCCATGTGCTTCTTTGTTTTGTTTCCTCCCGGTTCTACTCCCTTGTTTCTTTACTCCACCTTTGATTGTTCCCACCCGTTTTCCAGCTGTGTCTTGTGAACCCTCTTTATCCCTGTTTATATTTGAGCCCTGCGTTTTCCCTAGTCTAGTGCTGGTCTTTGTTTGATTTGTTTGAAGTATTGTTTGATATGCTTTGTTTGATGTTTGAATTGTTTGTTTATCCTTGTGTTCGTTTTTGTCATGTCTGTCCCTCCTGCTCTGTTGGGTCTCTGACCCTGGATCGTCTCAACCCTGACTATGGATTTGCCCTTAATAAATCTTGCTTTTGTCCGCATATCGCTCCCCACTGTTACAAATAACTCCCTGAAAGGTAATACAATTTTACACTTTATTAAAATTGAATGAAATGAATATGTATATATATATATATATATATATATATATATATATATATATATATATATATATATACACACACACACAGACACCAGCCACTTTGTTAGGTATGGCTTGCTAGTAAAAGGTTGGACCCACTTTTGCCTTCAGAACTGCCTTAATTCTTCATGGCATACTTTCAACAAGGTGTTAGAAACATTCCTCAGAAATTTTGTTTTTTTTTTTGAGTTACTGTTGCCTTTCTATCATCTCGAACCAGTCTGCCCATTCTCCTCTGACCTCTCACATCAACATGGCATTTTCTCTTTTTCGGACCATTCTCTGTAAATCCTAGAGATGGTTGTACGTGAAAATCCCAGTAGATCAGCAGTTTCTGAAATACTCAGACCAGCCCGTCTGGCACCAACAACCATGCCACGTTTAAAGTCACTTAAATCACCTTTCTTCCCCATTCTGATGCTTTTACTGCTCTGGTCTTCTACCTTTAACCAGTTCCTCAAACTAGGTCCTGAAGCCATTCCATGCTCCATCCCTGACATTGACCTAGGCTCCATCCTTGGCCTTTGTCCTGATCCAGACTTTGTTAATGGCCTGAGCCCTGACCAGGTCCTATCTCTCTGCCTGTGGTACAATACATTCCTGCAGAACGCATGCCCAATGCATAAGCAAACTAAGTGGCTAAGTTTAAATCACTTATATCACCTTTCTTCCCCATTCTGATGCACTTCAGCAAGTTGTCTTGACCACCACTACATGCCTAAAAGCATTGAGTTGCGGCCATGTGACTGGCTGATTAGCTATTTGTGTTAACAAGCAACTGAACAGGTGTGGCCAGTATGTATATGTATGTGTGTAAATATATATATATATATATATATATATATATATATATATATATTGGCATTGTAATAACATATATTTTTTTGACTGACAAATATGAAGTATGTCAATGTTATATGTTATTAAAACCCAAATCACTATTGTTTCATTTCAAAAATGCGATTTACTGCAGAGCACTTTGTGTCATTATTAATGGAATAAATTGCTCATGGGTCACTACATACAGTTAATAATAATTATTTAAAATGATCACTTTACAATGAAACTTGAAACTGTGAGGCAACTGGTGTCAGGTGATCAGAATCAGAAAGTCATGGCATTTTCCAGGAAGGTGATAAGTCAGTCCACCAACACAACACCTCTCCACCCAACCTTCCCCTCCCCTCCCTACTAGGATGGAAAAATCCATCCTAGTAGAATCGATTCCTAGCAGAATATCAATATTTTGGGATGATAACTCCTGAGCCAGAGTAAAGAGCCCTAAGGGAAGCAAGCAACTTCCCATTCCCAGCAATCTTCATCTATTCCAGAGGTTTTTGCTCTGTAAAAATGTTCAACATAAGCATATACACACAAGCTAAGTACTTAATAGTGCTGTATTCCTGCAGTATTGACATTAGCAAAATGACACTTTTTCTGCTCATTCTCAAGTATTGCCAACATACCATTTGCATATTGAGTGTTATCTTTTTGTGAGCCTTATTGAATATGACCTGTTTTTTCGTTTGTTTGTTTGTATTACCTTGTATTTTTGCTTTTCCCCCTTTTTGGATTGTTGGCAAATTTTTTGTCTCTCTCATTTGTGACTCTTGCCTGCCTCTTGATATCATCTCTCAAAGCTTCTTTTGTTTTGATTGCTGTACCTTCTTGTTTTGACCCTTACCTGCTATGATTGTTTTTGTGCTGAACTATCAAGTAAAGATGAACTGATTACTATTTTAACTATATATTTTGTTTTCATTACATTAAATTTAACCGATTAACCACATTTTTAATATAGTTTCACTCTAGAAAAACTGAAGTCGATTTTATTATGTTTTCAATTGTTATAAGAAAAATATTGCATGCATTGCTCCCTGTAGTATTATTACCACATGCTGAACAATGTTAAAATCTTCAGTTAAAACAATCCACACAGAGCACAATTTGTGAAAACAAAAGTCTGTAATCCACTGAAGTATAAATTAATTTAGGTGCTTTTAAATGTTTTCTTAATGCAGAAAGTCAATATTAGCTGCTTACCTCAGCAAAACAAACCACACTAATGAGATCATTTGCATCTGGTTTTGAGATCATTTGCCTGTGTTATGCACTTATTACTTAATGCAGTGTCAGAACTGATAAATATACTATATTGCCAAATGTATTCACTCATCCATCCAAATCCCTGAATGCAGGTGTTCCAATTACTTCCATGGCCACAGGTGTATAAAACCAAACACCTAGGCCTGCAGACTGCTTCTACAATACATTTGTGAAAGAACGGGTCGCTCTCAGGAGCTCAGTGAATTCTAGTGTGGTACCATGATAGAATGCCACCTGTGCAACAAGTCCAGTCGTAAAATTTCCTCACTACTATATATTCAACAGTCAACTGTCAGTGGTATTATAATGAAGTGGAAGCAATTGAGAATGACAGCAACTCAGCCATGAATTGGTAGTCCACGTAAAATGACAGAGCAGGGTCAGCAAATTCTGAGACGCATGGTGCACAGAGGTCACCAAATTTCTGCAGTCACTCATTACAGACCTCCAAACTTCATGTGGCCTTCAGATTAGCTCAAGAACATTGTGTAGAGAGCTTCATGGAATGGGTTTCCAAGGCTGAGCAGCTGCATCCAAGCCTTACATCACCAAGCGCAATGCAAAGCGTTGAATGCAGTGGTGTAAAGAGCTTCCACTGGACTCTAGAGCAGTGGAGACGTGTTCTCTGGAGTGATAAATCACGGATCTCCATCTGGCAATCCGATGGATAAGTCTGGCTTTGCCCGGAGAACAGTACTTGTCTTTACACTTGTGCCAATTCTACAATTTTACAATTTCATGCTCTCAACTTTGTGGGAACAGTTTGGAGATGGCCCCTTCCTGTTCCAACATGACTGTGCACCAGTGCACAAAATAAGGTCCATAAGGACATGGATGAGTGAGTTTGGTGTGGAATAACTTGACTGGCCTGCACAGAGTCCTGACCTCAACCCAACAGAATACCTTTGGGATGAATTAGAGCAGCGACTGTGAGCCAGGCCTTCTTGTCCAACATCATTTGTCTGACCTCACCAATGCGCTTCTGGAAGAATGGTCAAAAATTCCCATAAACACACTCCTAAACCTTGTGGAAAGCCTTCCCAGAAGAGTGGAAGCTGTTATAGCTGCAAAGGGTGGGCTGACATCACATTAAATCCTATGGATTAAGAATGGGATCTCAATCAAGTTCATATGCATTTGAAGGCAGATGAGCGAATGCTTCCAGCAATATAGTGTGTGATAAATATGTAGACATATAGAAATATTTAGAAATAATATGTATAAATTGTACATTATAAATTATTTATACAGTTGTATAAATTATAAGCTAGTAAGTTTAGATAAAGTAAATATCAATAATGGTACTCAGGATTGGCCGATACTCAAGGATCAGGTATAGGAGAAGAAAAGTAATTACACTATTGGGTTTTATTATATTTTTGACAAAGTTATTGGGAGTTTCATTGAATTTTTTGAAGGTATAACTTCATTGGGAAATTCTCAGTTTCTACAAACATTTATCTATGGTGTGTGAGTTTATTAGATATAATTCTGCATCTTGTATTAATTATTTAAGGATTAAAGTAAATCGTAAAATTTACTAAAAAGACAAACCTTAAAATCTCCGTGCTGCAACTCTCAAAAAATAAGACATAAAAAGAGACTATGAGAAAGCAACTGTGTGTGTGTGTGTGTGTGTGTGTGTGTGTGTGTGCGTGTGAGTGTAAAACTGATTAGCAGACAGAGATAGGACTCTGCCCTTCTGAGAATGTGATGTCACTGTACAGTATAAAATTCACAGAAACCTGTATCTCTTCTCTGAGCCTGAAGGAGCTCATAAGGTGCATCTTTTTTAAAGAAAGTAATTTTACTGCCTGTAATTCTCCAATTTTCTGTTCATTATTTTAGTTCTTACTTATTGACTTTTAGTTAACATAGTGCAGCTTTTAGCTAATATTGTGTTGCATATAATTCACTTTAGTTTCTGTGATCAGTCGATGGCAGGCACTAATGAAAGCAATGTGAATGCTTTTCTTTATCAGAATTTAATCAAATCGGAGCTGGATGGAGGAAATATAGTTAAGCTAGTGGTAGCAATACTGACTACTCTATTTTCTGTGTATGTAAATTGCATCATGTTGTATGCTCTTATGAGTAAGCGTGTTTTTAAAGAATCTCCACGCTACATTCTCTTTGCCCATATGCTTTTTAATGACTCTGTACATCTCATTCTGTCCACTATGATGTATGTCCTGGCACTGGCCTTCCTCAAGCTGGCTAAAGCTGTATGTTCCCTCATCATGTTTATATCTACTACAACATTTCTCAATGCACCTTTAAACCTGGCTGTGATGTCACTGGAGCGTTACGTGGCCATACGCTTTCCTCTAAGACACGCAGAAATAGCCACTCAGAAAAGGACTTACATTGCTATTTGCTTTGTTTGGTTATTTGGCTCTGCAAATATTTTGACTGACATCATTTTTGCAGCAGTGATGGATCCTAACTTCTTCTACATGCAGATGTATTGCTTTCGTGATCAAATCTTCATAAAACAATGGCAGCTTGATTTATACAATGGATGCAACATCTTTTACTTTGTTTCTGTAACGGTCATCATCATCTTCACCTACATCAGCATTATGCTCACAGCCAGGTCCATGTCCTCTAATAAAGACTCCGCTAAGAAAGCTCACAGGACTGTGCTGCTGCACCTCATTCAGCTGGGCCTGTGTCTGACCTCCTTTGTATACGGCTCTATAGAGAGAGCACTTTATTTGATGGCTGGAAGTGATACGGCTCTCTTTAAACACCTGAGATATCTTAATTTTCTCATTGTTCTGATTGTGCCACGCTGCCTGAGCCCTCTCATCTATGGGCTTAGAGATGATGCTGTAAGACCTTTATTCAAATATTATTTCTGCTATGGCTCTACCAAAGCAGGCTACAAGAGAAAACCTGTAACAACAAGTAACAGAAAGTAATAGAAGGTGTCCATTCCTGCAACTGAACTATATGTTTGCTCTTATTGTGCTCTGCTGCCTATGCCCACTTAGTTAGGAGCATAGAGTTAAGTTGTGTGACTCTTGCATAGCTGGATGCATTTTGTTTATGCCCATGTATGATGTTTTGCAAATCCTGTGTAGATTATATACTACAATTATTCAGACATAGTCACTCTTTTTTCCAGCTGTAGTGATTGTCACAACATCACAGGTTCTTGAAGACTAGATTTACAGACAGTGTACAGTGTACAAGGACTAGGGGAACTAGTGTTCTGTACAACCCAACAATGTAATAATTTCCCATCACTGTAATAACTCCCTGAAAGGTAATGCAATTTTACACTTCATTAAAAATGAAATGAAATCAATGATCTATTTATTTAATAGTAATAATTTATTGATATATTTTGATATGGTAATTATATACTGTACTGCGCCAAAGTCTTAGGCACCCAAGACACATTTTCAGAGAAAAGTGTTAATATTTGAATAACCAAAATTTATAGAATATTAATGAATAATTATTTAATTATATATATATATATATATATATATATATATATATATATATATATATACACACAACTGTATCTTGCATCACAAGAGGCAGAGTCTAGTTTGAAATATAATCCTACTCCTGTGCAGAGCCTCTTCATTCATATTTAGCCAGATCAAGAAAGCTCACTGTGAATGCCATCCAGACTCAGAATGCCAGTCAGTTGATCTCAGTCACCTTCATGAGAGATAGAGACTAGAGTCATGCTCATTCTCCAGATTTGACAATTACCTAGGCTGTATTTGAGAGGCTGCAGTTGAGTTGAGAGCTTTCTGAAAGATCCAGAGCCAGCAGTGTGAACAAACATATTAGTCCTCAAGGCAATTTGCAAATTACTTGCTTAATTGTAGTTGCACAGGGCTGGATCCATTAATCAAGATTCACTTATCTATCCAATGGTGAGCGTTAGAAAATAGGATTCTCTTTGTCTTTGCTTAGATTACCATGATTTTAATCACAAAATCAACACAACGACACTCCTTAAAGCCCATGATGGCATTGACAGCTTTGGAGAAAGCACCACATTTTCACTTTTGGATCAGCATAAAGCTTTCCACCATAGATTATAGCACAGGAGAGTCAACACTTGACAGCATGGGGCCTATATCAGTGGGTGAGGAATCCATTTGGTTTAATGGAGTTTGGAGTCCCTCAGAGATGATGCTGTTATCTTTATCAAATCCTTTTAAGCCTTGTGGCTGGTATAAGGACAATATTGCAAACATATAGACAGCATGAAATTAAGTTGCAACCAAAAATGTGAATTGTTTAAAACAAATGTTGGACAAACTGCCTACATAAAGTAGCGACATGGAGCCAGCTGACATATCCACTGTGAGGGCTCTGGCAGATTGGAAGGTCACTCACTGTAGGTGAGCTAAGAGGAATGCTGGGGCCCTTTAGTTATTATAGACAAAATATTATAGACAAAGAACTTCTCTCTCATCACTGTTCTGCTCTATGATCTCATAGCTTGCGTTTCAGGAACCACATGGCAGCAACAGCATGACAGAAATGATGTATGCTGTGCTACCAAACTTTCTAAAGTTGTTTATTTATTTATTAAACATTCTTCAATAAGTGTATTTATTTATTAAACATTCTTTTACTATGTAGATACATCATCTCTTTCTTTTTAATGAATGCATCTTCAGTGTCTTTATACAGAAAAAAATGCCATTCTCAGTTTCCATGTGAAAACAAAACCATAAAAATAAAATGTCTTTAGCTTCATAAAATATCTGTTCTGCATTCAATACTCTAGCATTTGCTCTCTAACAAAAGATGTGATGCCTCCATTAGTCAATTACCATCAGCGAGGCTGTTTTCTTGTTTCAAACAGAAACTTACATCATGACAAAATGATCAGCTTAATGAAAATTACTAGCAAAATTAGTAAAAATAGTTGCCTAACAACACATTGTGTTGTTTTCAAATTATTAATCGGAAATGAAGGAGAGAAATGATGAGGCAGTTTGGTAGATTTCAGTGCCACCAAGTTCTCTGCAGTTACAAGGAAACCTCCGCCTCACACTGCCCCCTGCTGTTGCTGAATAAGAATAGCAAGTAGGGATTCTAGAAGCTAGGAATTCTCATCAGTACATTACAGGCAAAACATTATTTTCTACATAAAGAATGTATTATTATTATATATTATATATCTGTTTCTTTATTTTGTTGTCTCTTTAACAAGCAAGTGTAACAGGTGATATGTATGATGATAAAATAAAAAGAAGTTCAGATTAATCATGTGAGTGAGGGATAAAGTGTGGAGTACAGATGTAGTGTTGGCATAAGCGGGTGTAGAGCCTGAGTGGAATGATGTAAGGCAGGAGAGTGTGGACTTGTGTGAGCTGAGACAATTATAGCATGTGTTTGTACTGATGGTATGTGAAAATCTGCATAGGCCCCCATCCCAAGCAGACCTCCTAACCAGACCTTTGTTAGGGTGTCTATTACAAGAGGAATTAGGTGCTGCGCTTTGTGGATGGATTATGAGTACTCCTTGTATTCATCTACCTCCTCTGATCCATCAAGAACAGATATGTGTTTTTATCTCTGTCTCTGTCTTTCTATTTCTCTCTCTCTCTATCTATCTCTCTCTCTTGGGGTGAAACTTGGCTCCCTGAATCAACACAAGGTGATGAATCAGCTTACATTTCTTAGGCCTCACATTCACATGACATTGTAGAGCCTAGAACACTTTGCAGACTCCTTTCATGTGATAGCCTCTGTGGGTATCGGTCAGGTCTTGTTTTCTAGGCAGCAGATGTTGAATGGGAATATGGTCTTTTGGTCTAATAGATGATAATCAATGCATAGACAAAGAGACTTTGATTTAATAATTGATTTATGCTCCTTCACCTCTTTAAACAGTAGATTAGGGACAGAGCTCTCTGAACCAGAATACCATCTTTAAGAGTAATTAACATTTGCTAAATAGTCATTCTTTATCTTCATTTGTTTTAGGATTGCCTAATCAGTCACTTTGCAGTCCAAGTCCAAGAGCAATGTTGTTGGTGAATGTCATCATGCTTATGCCCAAGGCCCTGCTACACCATGTGAAAGATTGTGCTCACACTGTATGTTTCATCTGTATAAGCATATTGAGAGGAGAACAAGATCTTGGAGGTGCTGAAAAATTGAGAAATCACTGGGTTATCATTCATATTATAGTACGGCAACTGAATAAATGTTGACATTTATGATACAAGACCTGAGAGAGAAAAAGGAAAAATCTTAACCTACTATTAATGCTCTGCACTTAACCTATCAGGAAAACAGTATTTTGGCATAGCAATATCTAAGAGCAGCAGGAAGGGGAACAAGCAACTCATTGTATTCATTCATTGTGTTGTTCTGTTCATATAATAGTAGCACTGGTAGTCTGCATTGATAATCTCTTAATTTAAAACAATAGGAAATTTTATCTGATGTCTCGATAAGCTGTAATGGGTGCATTGTGAAGACGTATCTGTCATTTTTGAATATATACTGCTGCATACATAGCATAGCATACATACATAGCCAAAAGTAAAAAAAATTGGATGATTTTATTTTGAATTCTAATCATTTTGTCATTCATTGTGTAAAGAAATCAGATTAATAGCTCATTGTACTTATTTATTGCCTTGTTTAATGCTTTAAATGCATGTTGTGAATATAGCTAGTATCTGTGAATTTATTGCTAACAAATCTTCCCTTCAAGGTAATTTACACATGTCAAGAGGAGCCCCCGTTTAATATGATAGTCCAGATGTGGGTCACTGAGCTTGAGGAGGCTTTTTTGGTTATTGGCAAGGAGTCCATGCCATCATGGGTGTGGGGGGGGGGGGGGGGCTGCATGTAGTGGCAACCAGCAAGCCATAATTTTGCTGTTGATCTCTGGCTCTGTTGGCTTGCAGGAACTGCTCAGTCCTTGCAGTGTACCTGGGAGAATTTGGGCATCCTCCTTGTTTGCCTTCTTCATCTCTCCACTGTAACCTCAAAGGTGAAGAGGTAGGCCTCCACATTGTCACTAGTGCCATGTGCTGTGAGGAAATGGTGGGTGGCCCTGTAGGAATATGAGAGTAACTGGGCTTAAGGCACCTGACCTAGAAAGTTAAAAAAATAGTTAATACTTAAAAAAAAAGAATTTTAGTAAATATAATAATTATAATACACACACACACACACACATTCTAAGGCGCTTCTCCTTCTGGGCCACGGGATAATTATAATATTAATATTATATAATAATTTATGTTATGAACATTAAGGGCTTCTGACATACAATATTAACACTTCCTTCCACCCCAGTAGCTCCTCAGGGACACAGTATGTCAGTTTAATTGTAAGACCTATTAGTGTGCCAGTGTGTAGAACTAACTCTAGCTACATTAACTTAGCTGACTAAGCTAGTAATGTTTCTTAATTCCTCTCTGTCAACTTCTCCAGGTGGTTAGATGTTTCACATGTTTCTGACAGCAGTCTGATTGTAAGCCACTTTTTTGGAACAAATTTTTCAAAACAAAATTAGAAAGTTAGAAAATTAGAAATTTTGCATGTCTTAATCAATTAAAGTTCAATCAAGAGTTTTTAAAACAGAATATATTCAAAAGCATATTCAATAACTTGTATTAATTATTCAATGATCAAAGCAAATCCTAACAATGATTCAAAAGACAAGGCTTAAAATATTTGTGCTGCAACACTTAACAAACAGGACATATAACGGGAGCATGAGTAAGAAACTGAGAAGCCAAGAATGTGTGTTTGTGTGTGTGTATGTCATTGTGTGTGTGGGGGGGTGAGAGAGAGAGAATGAACATGTCATCATCACATGCTCTGCATCTCTGATCTTGTGATGCATCTGTATAATATAAAAGTCGCAGAAATCCGTATCGCTGCTTAGAGTGTGAAGGCTTCACATGGTGCAGCTTCTCTTTGTTAACTCATCTGGGATCAACTGAAGATTTTTATTGGATATACACACAAAAACACTGTGCACATGCACAGGGTGCTTTCAAATGCACCATTGGCACCTTACAAAGCTGCCTGTACTTTCGAATGCAGTTTGCTGTTGATTACATTAGTCCTTGCTTGCTGACTTTCTATAGTGTTATATATTATTACTCTTTGTTTCTGTAATTGGTCAATGGCAGGTACTAATGAAAGCACCGTGAATGCATTTGTTTCTCAGAATTTCCTCAAGGTAGAGCTGGATGGAAGCAGTATACCGAAGCTGGTAGTAGCTATACTGACTACTCTGTTTTCTGTTTATGTAAATTGTATCATGCTCTATTCTCTTCAGAGTAAGCGTGTTTTTAAAGAATCTCCACGTTACATTCTCTTTGCCCACATGCTTTTCAATGATTCTATTCATCTCATTCTCACCTCTTTGTTGTATGTCCTGGCTGCAGCCTTCCTCAAGCTGGCTAAAGCTGTCTGTTTGCTTATCATGTTTATATCTACTACAACATTTCTCAATGCACCTTTAAACCTGGCTGTGATGTCACTGGAGCGTTACGTGGCCATACGCTTTCCTCTAAGACACGCAGAAATAGCCACTCTGAAAAGGACTTACATTTCTATTTGCTTTATTTGGTTATTTGGCTCTTTGAATATTTTGACTGACATCATTTTTGCAGCAGTGATGGATCCTAACTTCTTCTACATGCAGATGTATTGCTCTCGTGAGCAGATCTTCATAAAACCATGGCAGCTTGATTTATACAACGGATGCAACATCTTTTACTTTGTTTCTGTAACGGCCATCATCATCTTCACCTACATCAGCATTATGATCACAGCCAGGTCCATGTCCTCCAATAAAGACTCTGCTAAGAAAGCTCACAGGACTGTGCTGCTGCACCTCATTCAGCTGGGCCTGTGCCTCACCTCTTTTGTATATGGCTCTATAGAGAGAGCACTTTATTTGATGACTGGTAGTAATATTGCTCTCTTTACACACCTGAGATATCTTAATTTTCTCATTGTTCTGATTGTGCCACGCTGCCTGAGCCCTCTCATCTATGGGCTTAGAGATGATGCTGTAAGACCTTTATTCAAAAATTATTTCTGCTGCAGGACTAAAAGAACTGGGCACTAATAAGAACATTTGTAATGACAAGTAATAAAAAAACTTTCTACACTGCACTATCTGAATTATATGTTCTCATACAGCTCTGCTGCCTAGCCCTCTCAGTTAGGGGCTGGGAAATGAGGCTGAGTGACTCTTCTTTACATTTCTTTAAGCCTACTTATGATATTTTGCTAATCTTTAGTCAATCACAAGCTGTAACCTTAAAATTATTGATCATGGGTACTTTTTTCCCAGCTGTATGAGAACTTTGACTAATGAAATTCATCCTCAATCCCAATTCTGAGGGCCTCACGCTCAGAAAAATAGTACTTTGTGTACTTATTTAAAGCAAAGACAAAAGGCGGAAATCATGAAGCATGGGGTTCCCAGTTGTGGAATAGGAGAAGGTTTAATCTGTACTGCCCTTAAAAACAAACAACAATCATATGAGCAAACAGTGAAATTATTATGATACCTAAAACAGAGGTGTATGTATTTGTTTAGGGAAATGCTTAAAGAAGCTTGAGTCTTGAAGAACTGATGTCAAAAGAGCGAACAAAAAAGATGTGCTAATACGGTAAAGGGGAGTTTTTGATACTTATTTTACTAAATATATTTTGACTTTGCACTTATACAATGTGTATTCATAAGTGTAAAGGTTTACAAAACAATACAAAATTGATATGGATAAAAGTTTTCAGACACTACAAATCAGTAACATTAGGATGTTGATTAAAGGCTCTGATGGTAGATCAATGGCATGTAAACAGTAATAAGATTTTTGCAGCATCATGGTTCAATTGTGGCTCATTCCTCTCAGAAAACCATCTTCAGCTAAAGAAAGTTAAAGCTGCAGCAGACCACATATATTTGTTTTGGGGGGTGAGGTGTCATGGAGAGTGATATAATTAATAAAAATGATTTCCTCTTTAACTCTGTTGGACCAGAGGAATGGGTAGCACTTCGTCATATTCTTTACTTCATAACTTTCATATTTCATAAGCTATATTTAAAAGGTGGGTGTCATATGAGAGTCATGACTTTCTTCTTTCCGGGCTATAAGTTTTTTTCCTACTGAAAGCTGGCCCATTTTTTCCACAAATCTGAGCTATAAACTGGATCTCAGATTGTGTCTTCAGTGATGTGCACTGTTATAATTTTTATGAAATGTAGCGATGCGATCATTTTCACTACAATTTCACTGCAGGCTTCAGACAATCCATGCAAATCCTGAACCAGAATGCGGGCACTAACTGGGCTGGTGGCGACTGTGCAATCCTAACTAAGCCGCAGACAGCTCAAGCAACCGGACACACGCTGCCACCCACGCGCGGATCAACCTTTACCAGTAGACTTAGCTCAGAGTCAGAAACTGAAGCATTTTATATTCGTTTTACCGTCTTGGCTGTAAATAAGTCTCCATATGTGCTAATGTGCTAGCATAGGCTAAAAATCATAATATAAAGGAAAACACTGACCTACTCTGCTCTGCTTTAAGCTTTAGGTCAACTGTAGCTGATTTTCTCACACATCAGTCAAGAAACTTAAACATGTAAAATGTCTCTGAACATTTGACTTTTTCTGAGGCTGAAGTCAGATTCTCATTTACCAGTTTCTTGTTCGAATATTCACGTTCCACCCTAAATGCCAGAATGTATATTACTGCTGCGCCATTTAAGGTGGAACGGGAGAATTCGAACGAGAAGCAACCTTCACGACATATTGTTTGACAGTTTCTCGTTGGAGATTAAACGTATCCGAAAACCAGCTGGAGTGGTTATAAACGAAAATAAATCCATCGTCTCCAAATTACTGATGTCCGTCTAACATTTTATTTTTAACAGTTGACAATGTTTTACACAAAATTGATAATTTGGTTAGTTTTGTCGATTTTTTTTTTAGGAAAAACCTGGAATGATTGACTTTGCCTTTAATTAATCTACATTTTTGTTGGATATCACACCTTTAGTTGTGTAAGTTTGATTGTTGGTTACACAGACTCACTTTTTGGTGAGCTTTTTGTATATTTGCAGCTTTGCAATTGTATGTTTGTTTCTGGCACAGGATTAAATGCAGTGTCTTGTTCACACTAACAGGTGGGCCTGTTAAGTTTGTCAGGTGGAAATTCAAACATATTGACAATCACGCTTTGAAAGTAGCTAAAAAGTAGTGTCTGATGTGTGGTCACCACTTTGGTGGTACTGTGGTCAATAACTGATCTGGAGGCTCCCAATTCAATGCTCTTGGACATCAGGGCTCAGTTTCACAGTGCTTTAAAGTTTTATTGTAGTTTGGCATACAAAAGTATTTACACTTACGAGAAAAAAAAAATTAAAAAACAAAGCTGCAGCCAAATGATTCCACTGACTCTGCAGTCAGCATCCAGCAGCCTTTTATCTCACACAGAATTAAAGCGATTCTGTTGCATAGGGTCTGAGGCTGCTACACCACACAGACCTTCCTTAAACATACACCACCACCACCTCCTCCACCGGCCCCCCTTCCCTTTTAACTTGGTAGCCCCGCCCACATTAATTCTGGGTCATACCATTATTCAGTCTCGGGGTGACAATGGAATAAAAAATCCACACATTAATCACCTATATACATGCAGTGGCCATTTTCTTCATATATACACATGCATGTTTAACTGTTAAGCTAGCTGTGTTTAACATTATATTTTCTTCTTTAACAGGTGCCAGCGACCTGGCTCCCACCTTGCTTGGATCCCCCTGGACCTCTGGTAGGTAGAAGTTTAAATTAATACCATTAAGTGCCTGTCATAATAAAAGTCACCACAGTATTTATTGAGGAAGGGTGAATTGCAGTCTTGGTGATGTTAGGGTAACCTAACATCATCAAATAGTGCATTATTTTTCAAAAGATAGCCACTACTTTTTCCAGAAAAGCAGCTAAATTGTAGCTACCTACACATTTTGGGAAACTACAAATTTTTCAGTTACTATCCCAACCCTGGGTGGTATGATGCAGTATCAATTTCCTCACAATTGATCCAACAGTTCCCACTGGGAAATCTAAACACAGGGATATTATGTTGTAGCCTTTTCCTGTCTTGTGCATGTGTATAACTATTTCTAATCTTTCAACTGTGTAAACTAGGGACCTTCCACAACACAAATAATTAAATAATTATGTAAACATCATTATTCAGTCATTAATATTTTTTACTGAATATTTTCTTACATTAAACTATTATCACTTACAATTTATTCATTTTAAGGGTCAGTATTAAAATATAACAGCAAAAGTATCAAAGTGTCCTTTGGAATTCAGACAAATTTGATGACTTTAAGGGGGTGACTGTAAATATATTTGTGAATAATTGCATGTAAAATGTGTATCCACCTGTAATGGTTTTAAATACAATCAAGAAAGTAATGGGTGATGAATACAGATTATATTAATTATATAGCATTATTTTTATTGCCCTTCCTGGATTGGGGCCTTGTCGTGGCGGAAGAGCTTGAGTGGTCTAGGGATCTTCAGAGCTAAGTCGTTGGGAGCAATATGCGAACAGGGCAAACAGGTCTGGAGTGAAGACCCAGACTAACTCAATCCAAAACTCCATGCACAACAAACACAAACAATCTTGTACCCTGCCCTACCCCTGGAGCCAGGCCTGAGGGTAGCATTCCTCGGTGAGCGCCTGGAGGCCAGGCAGCCCACATTATCTGACCGAACTCAGCCCAAAGATGCAACATAGTGAGACCATGTGGGCCCACCACTTGCAAAGTCGAGCATGGGGGAGCAGTGCAGTACTGTATAGGCAGTGGGAGATTGCGGGGACACCCTTGGTGGCCTAGGCCCCTGCGGCAGAAACTGGCTCTTGGTACGTGGAATGTTACCTCACTGGGGGGGGGAAGGAGCCAGCGCTTGTGCAGGAGGTTGAGAGGTACCAATTAGATATTGTTGGGCTCACCTCCACCGACAGTGTTGGCTCTAGAACTAAACTCTTGGATAGGGGTTGGTCCCTCTCCTACTCAGGGATTGCACAGGCTGGGAGGCACTGGGCGGGTGTGGGGATACTCACAAGTCCCCGGCTGACAGTGCAGTTGGAGTTTGTCCAGGTAGACAAGAGGGTTGCCTCAATGTGAATTAATATCGCGGAGAGGAAACGACTGTTGTCTGTGCTTATGCACCAAACAACTGGTCAGAGTATTCGGCTTTCTTGGAGTGAGTGGGCGGGGTTCTAGAAACGGTCCCACCTACAGACTCCATAGTCTTATTGGGAGACTTCATGCTCATATTGGCAATAACTGGGAGACATGAAGAGGCATGATTGGGAAGAACGGCATGCCCGATCTAAACCCAAATGGTGAATTGTTATTGGACTATCGTTCCAGGCATGAATTATCCATAGTGAACACCAAGTTTGAACACAAGGATGTTCATAGGTGTACATGGTACCAGAGCTCCCTGGATCAAAGGTCAATGATCGACTTTATTGTCATTTCATCTTACTTGGGACCATATGTTCTGGAAACTTGGGTGAAGAGAGGTGCTGAGCTGTCAATTAATCACCATCTGATGGTGAGTTGGATCAGATGGCAGGGAAGACCGTAGGTCAGACCTGGTAGGCCCAAGTAAATAGTGAAGGTGTGCTGGGAATGACTGTTGGAGGCCCCTGTTCGGAATGATTTCTCATGTCCTGGAGGACATAGGGGACTTGGAGTCTGAATGTCTTTGTTCAAAACCTCCATTGTGGAAGCTGCAGGGCATAGCTGTGGCCAAAAGCTTGTGTGTGCCTGTTGGGGGGTAACCTAAGAACCTCCTGGTAGACACTGGTGGTGAGGGAGGCCGTCAAGCTGAAGAAAGAGGCCTTTAGGGACTGGATGGCCCGAAGGACTCCCGACTCAGCAGATAGGTACCGACAGGCAAAAAAGGTGGCAGCTGCAACGGTAGCAAAAGCAAGAGTTTGGTGAGGTGGCTGCCAAGCTGTATTCAGCAAGGGTGGAGAAACTCTGACTTCAAATGAGGATATTGTCGTTCAGTGGAAGGAGCGCTTTGAGGAACTCCTTAATCCAGGAGACATGCCTTCCTCATGGGAGTCAGGGCCAGAGGTTTCTGGTGTGTCAAGTTCCATTTACCTGGTGGAGGTCACTGAGGTGGTTGGCAAGCTCTTCAGTGGCAAGGCACCAGGGGTGGATGAGATTTGTCTGGAGATGCTTAAGGCTCTAGATATTGTGGGGCTGTCATGGCTAACACGCCTCTGCAATATTGCATGGACCTTGGGAACAGTACCCTTGGACTGGCAGACCTCAGAGGTGGTCCCTATTTTTAAAAAGGGTGCTCAGAGGGTGTGTGCCAACTATTGGGGTGTCACACTGATCAGTCTCCCTGGGAAAGTCTATGCCAAGGTGCTGGAATGGCGACTTTGACCAATAGTTGAACCTGAGATTGAGGAGGAACAATGTGGATTCTGTCCTGGCTGTGGAACAATGGATCAGCTTTTCACCCTCTCACAGATTGTTGAGGGGGCATGGGAGTTTGCCAACCCAGTCTACATGTGTTTTATGGACTTGGAGAAGGCTTTTGACTGTGTTCCCTAAGATTTCTTGGGGGAGGTCCTCCAGGAGCATGGGTGCTGGGGCTACTACCCCAGGCCATTCAATCTCTGTACTCTCAGAGTGAGAGCTGTGTTCATATATTTGGCATTAAGTCAGACTCTTTCAGTGTTGGCGTTGGACTCCGCCAGGGTTGTGCCCTGTCTACAGTGTGTCAGGGCGTAGCCAGGGTCAGGAGGGCATTATGTGTGGAGGCCGTAAGGTGGTGTCTCTGCTATTTGTAGATGATGTTGTTCTTTTGGCTGAATCACATGGATGCCTCCAGCGCTCACTGGAGTGGTTTGCAGCTGAGTGTGAAGCGGTTGGTATGCGGGTAAGGGGAAAGGACTTGCCCCAGGTGGAGGAGTTTACGTATCTTGGGGTCTTGTTCACGAGTGATGGGAGTAGTATTGCGGTCACTGTACCAGACTGTAGTGGTGAAGAGGGAGCTGAGCCATAAGGCGAAGCTCTCTGTCTACTGGTCGGTCTACATCCCGACTCTGACCTATGGTCATGAGCTGTGGGTAATGACAGAAAGAACAAGATTGCGAACACAAGCGGCAGAAATGAGCTTTCTTCGTAGGGTGGTGGGCTACATTCTATTTGATAGGGTGAGGAGCTTGGTCATCAGTTAGGAGCATTGAGAGGAGCCAGCTGAGGTGGTTTGGGCATCTGATCCAGATGCCCCCTGGACACCTCCCAGTGGGGGTGTACCAAGCATGGCCTACAGGGACAAGACCCTGGGTTGTCCTATGACCCACTGGAGGGATTATATCTTCAAGTTGGCCTGGGAGCAGCTTGGGGTCCCCAGGAATGAGCTGAAGGAATTGTGGGGAACCCGCTACTGGGACCCGATCTAGACTAAGTGGTTAACAATGATGAATGAATGAATGAATGAATGAATGAATATTATTTATTGTATTTGAAAAGCCCACTCCCAACAAAAGGTGAAAAAATCATGTCTTTTGTAATGAAGCCCTTCATGCTTATGTCAAGTGTGAAGTTCAACCAGTAGATTAGGTAAAAGTCAGTATCTGAAGATAGTATTCAGGGATTTAAGCGAATCCTAAAATTTATTTAAGAACAACCCTCAAAATCCTTATGCTGGTATATTCAGCAAACAGGATGTATCAGAGGAGTATGAGAAACAAAAGAGGTATGTGTGTGTGTGTGTGTGAGAGAGAGAGAGAGAGAGAGAGAGAGTGAGAGAAAGAATTAACACATCATCATCAGTTGCTCTGCATCTCTGATCTTGTGATGTCTCTGTATAATATAAAAGGCATGTTAATCTGTCACTGCTCAGAGCTTGAAAGCTTCACAGGGTGCAGCTTCTCATCTGGGTTCAGCTAAACATTTTGCACATGCACCCTCAAATACACCCTTAACCCTTACAAAGTTGCCTATACTTTCAAATGCAGTTTGCTGTTGATTACTTTAGTCTTTGCTTGCTGACTTTCTATAGTGTTATATATTATTACTCTTTGTTTCTGTAATTTGGTCAATGGCAGGTACTAATGAAAGCACCATGAATGCATTTGTTTCTCAGAATTTCATTAAGGTGGAGCTGGATGGAAGCAGTATACCGAAGCTGGTAGTAGCTATACTGACTCCTCTGTCTTCAGTTTATGTAAATTGTATCATGCTCTATTCTCTTCAGAGTAAGAGTGTTTTTAAAGAATCTCCACGTTACATTCTCTTTGCCCACATGCTTTTCAATGATTCTGTAAATCTCATTCTCACCTGTTTGTTGTCTGTCTTGGCCCTGGCCTTTTTCAAACTGGCTAAAGCTGTCTGTTCATTTATTCTGTTGATGTCTATTACAACATTTCTCAATGCACCTTTAAACCTGGCTGTGATGTCACTGGAGCGTTACATGGCCATACGCTTTCCTCTAAGACACGCAGAAATAGCCACTCAGAAAAGGACTTACATTGCTATTTGCTTTGTTTGGTTATTTGGCTCTGCAAATATTTTGACTGACATCATTTTTGCAGCAGTGATGGATCCTAACTTCTTCTACATGCAGATGTATTGCTCTCGTGAGCAGATCTTCATAAAACAATGGCAGCTTGATTTATACAATGGATGCAACATCTTTTACTTTGTTTCTGTAACGGTCATCATCATCTTCACCTACATCAGCATTATGATCACAGCCAGGTCCATGTCCTCCAATAAAGACTCTGCTAAGAAAGCCCACAGGACTGTGCTGCTGCACCTCATTCAGCTGGGCCTGTGTCTCACCTCTTTTATATATGGTTCTATAGAGAGAGCACTTTATTTGATGACTGGTAGTAATATTGCTCTCTTTACACACCTGAGATATCTTAATTTTCTCATTGTTCTGATTGTACCGCGCTGCCTGAGCCCTCTCATCTATGGGCTTAGAGATGATGCTGTAAGACCTTTATTCAAATATTATTTCTGCTGTGGGTCTGCAAAGACTGGGCACTAACGAGAAAAATTGTAATGACAAGTAATAAAACTTTCTCTTTCTACACCTGCATCTGAACTATATGTTTGTTCTTATTGTGCTCTGCTGCCTAGCTTTCTCACTTAGGCTGTGTGACCCTTGTATACATGAATGCATTTTGATTATGTCTAAATATGACGTTTTGCTAATCTTTAGTTGATCACATGCTATAACCTTAAAATTATTGATCATGGGTACTTTTTTTCCCAGCTGTAGTGGTTGTCTTTCCAGACTGTGAAAGCTTTGCTTTGGAGAACTTTGACTAGTGAAATTTGGTTTTAATCTGGAATAGTGGTCCTCAGTCCCAATTCTGAGGGCCTTATGCTCAGAAAAAAAGTACTTTGTGAGCTGATTGAAGTCAAAAACAGAGGATACAGGAAATCATGAAGCATGGGGTTCCCAGTTGTGGTCTAGGAGTAGATCTAGTCTTTGCCCTTAAAAACAAACAACAGTCATATGAGCGAACAGTGAAATTATTATGATACAAACAGAGGTGTATGTATTGTTGTATGGAAATGTTTGAAGAAGCTTGAGTCTTGAAGAATTAATGTTAAAAGAGTGAACAAAAAAGATGTGCTAATACAGTGAAGGGGAGTTTTAGACACTTATTTTACAAAATATATTTTGACTTTGTACTTAGACATATGAATGAAAATGTGTATTTATAAGCACAAAGACAGGTTCACAAAACAGAATTCATAGGGAAAAAGTATTCAGACACTACAAATCAGTAACATTAGGACATTAGGTTGCAAAGATGCTGTTGGCAAATACAACTTTGACATATAAGAAGTAATTACGTTTTGCAGAATCATGGTTCAGTTTTAGTCCATTCCTCTTAGAAAACCATCTTCCATAAATTTTATAATTTAAATCAGAAGTTTGGCTAGGCCATTCACACAACTTCTTCTTTTTTAGAAGCCAGTCTTGAGTTATTTTGGTTGTTTTCTCTAAGGTTTTTGTCTTGTTGAAACATCCATCTTCTCCCTTTCTTGGCTGATGAGATTAGGTTCTCCTGTAATTTGTCCATCATCCCACTCATGTTTCCTTCTGAATTCTCAGTGCTGTTTGCAGAGAAGAAGCCCCACATCATGATGCTTCCACCTGTACTTTGCTGTGAGTCTGGCATCCATTACAGAAGGCATGTGTTTCATTTGTACAAAACTGACTGAAAACCACAGGATTACAACTAAGTATGTGATCGATGTGTGATCACACGTGACATTAAATGGCACAGCTCCCATGCTAGCTCCCCAAGCTGCCCCAGTACCGGCTGCACTTCCTGTGCCAGCTCCCCTGTTCTGTTCCCAGCTACTCCTCCAGTGATGGCGTCCCAAGCTTACCTTCCAGTACCAGGTCAATAGATTACTCCCTAGCCAGCTTCCCAGCGCCTCGCTCAGTTGGTATTCCACCTCCATTCAGATGACTTCACAGAACCCTGATCAACTGGTCCCCACTGCTGGATTACTGCTCTGGTCTTCTACCTTTAACCAGTTCCTCAAACTAGGTCCTGAAGCCATTCCATGCTCCATCCCTGACATTGACCTAGGCTCCATCCTTGACCTTTGTCCTGATCCAGACTTTGTTAATGGCCTGAGCCCTGACCAGGTCCTATCTCTCTGCCTGTGGTACAATACATTCCTGCAGAACGCATGCCCAATGCATAAGCAAACTAAGTGGCTAAGTTTAAATCACTTATATCACCTTTCTTCCCCATTCTGATGCACTTCAGCAAGTTGTCTTGACCACCTCTACATGCCTAAATGCATTAAGTTGCAGCCATGTGACTGGCTGATTAGCTATTTGTGTTAACAAGCAATTGAACAATTGTACCTAATAAAGTGGCTGGTGAGTGTATATCCTTGCACTGTTGTTACAAGATAATCAACATTATTTGCTTTATCTGTTTTTATTTGCACTTATACAGTTTTGTTGCAGACAATGTTTTTGTATTGATTAGTCAGCACTTTCAGTCTAATATTTGGTAGAACCACTTGTTGCTGGAAAAAAAGCTTTACGTCTTTACGAGGAGTTTCTTCCAGCTTTGCACACTAGGTTTTCTCTCATTCTTCCTGTCAGATTTGCTCATTAGTTCAGGTTGGTTGGATGGCACTTGGTTGAATTGAAATCTGGACTTTGGCAGAACATTCATCTTTTTGTTGTTCAGTCACTCGTGTTGCTTTGGCTTTGTGCTTGGCATCACTGTCCTGATGAAAAGTATTGTTTCTCCCAAGCTTTAGTTTATTTTAACAGATTGAAACAGGTTGTCTTGCAGTATTTCTCTGTATTTCCCATATTTTAGGTGGGTCCCTTTGATTGCTCTCTGGCAAACTCCACATATGCATTTGACTGGTACACCTTCACTCCAGTCTCAGCCACTAAACTGTAGGTCCTTCAAAGTGCTGGCCTCTCTGACACAGTTTTGAGGGACAGCCTTGTGTGTGTCTGGGTCATATGATGCAGTTTCCATTTCCTCACAACTGATCCAACAGTATCAATGAAAATCCAAACATGGGGATGTTATTTTGTAGGCTTTTCCTATCTTGTGCATGTGTATAACTTTATTTCTAATTTCCACAGAATGTTCTTATTCACAGTTTTCCTTTAAATTTGTAGTCTGACCACTTGTGCTTGGTCTTACATCCAGAAAAGGTCCAAAAAAATTATTAATGGATAGAGGTGGAGATCCTTGTAAGGGCAATATCTTTCATCTGTGTAAACTAGGGCACTTCCACTGCACAAGTATTAAATAATTATGCAAACAGCATTTCTTACATGAAATCTCTAAATGTAAATATATATATATATATATATATATATATGTGTGTGTGTGTGTGTATATATATATATATATATATATATATATATATATATATATATATATATATATATATATGTGCATATCAAATTGGTATATATGTGTATATCCATCTGTAACTGCTTTGAATATAATGAGAAGAATAACAGCTGATGTATAAAGGTGATATTAATTATTATATAGCATTGATATTTCTGTATGTAAAAGGCCACTCCCAACAATGTATATCATGGTAAAACATCATGTGTTTTGTTGAGTGATGGACCATCAGTTAAGCCATAAACTAGCTAAAATCAATATTTAGTCATTTAAAACTAATTATTCAGGGATTAAAGCGAATATTAAAGCTTATGTAAGAAGAACACAAAGTCCTTGTGCTGGAATATTGAACAACAGGATTTATCAGAGGAGTATGAGAAATCAAGAGAGAAAAGAGGTGTGTGTGTGTGTGTGTGAGAGAGAGAGAGAGAGAGAGAGAGAGAGAGAACTAATAGGTCATCTTCACTTGCTCTTCCTCTCTGTTGTGATGTCACTGTACAATATAAAAGCACAGAAATCTGAATCTCTGCTCTGAGTTTGTGAACTTCTCTTCAACTTACCAGGGATCAAAGGGATCACACAGAACTACTAACGGCACATCCACAGAGTATTTTTGTACACTTAGCCCTTGCAGAGCCACATCTAACTCTCGAATGTTTTGTTGAGTAGGTTAGTTTCTAGCTGATTCAAGATTAAGATTTCAGTCAATATAGTGTTTGATTACAGAAAAAGAGAAGAACAATGGTGGACAGTAATGGCAGCACTGTGAATGCTTTTATTTATCAGAATTTTGTCATGTTGGAAATAGATGGGGGAATTATAACAAAGTTGGTGGTAGTAATACTGATGACTTTGTTATCTGTATATGTAAATTGTATCATACTCTATGCTCTTCAGAGTAAACGTGTTTTTAAGGAATCTCCACGCTACATTCTCTTTGCCCACATGCTTTTCAATGACTCAGTTCTGCTCATTCTGAACACTCTGATGTATGTCCTGGCACTGGCCTTGCTTAAGCTGGCTAAAGCTGTATGTTCCCTCCTAATTTTTCTCTCTACTGCAACATTTCGAAATGCACCTTTTAACCTGGCTGTGATGTCACTGGAGCGTTATGTGGCCATATGCTTTCCTCTAAGACACGCAGAAATAGCCACTCAGAAAAGGACTTACATTGCTATTTGCTTTGTTTGGTTTTTTGGCTCTGCAAATATTTTGATTGACATCATGTTTGCAGCAGTGATGGATCCTAACTTCTTCTACATGCAGATGTATTGCTCTCGTGAGCAGATCTTCATAAAACCATGGCAACTTGATGTATTCAATGGATGCAATGTGTTTCTCTTTGTATCTGTAACACTGACCATTGTCTTCACTTACATCAGCATTATGATCACAGCCAGGTCCACGTCCTCTAATAAAGACTCTGCTAAGAAAGCCCACAGGACTGTACTACTGCACTTCATTCAGCTGGGCCTGTGTCTCACCTCTTTTGTATACGGCCCTATAGAGAGAGCACTTTATTTGATGATGGGAGGTACTGTTCTTTATACACATCTGCGATATCTGTGCTTTGTCACTGTTGTGATACTGTCTCGCTGCTTGAGCCCTCTCATCTATGGGCTTAGAGATGATACTGTAAGACCCTTATTCAAATATTATTTCTGCTATGGCTCTAGCAAAACAGCATGCTTGAAAGAAAACTTGTGATGACCACTTTGTCCTTCTCCTTTTTTCTTCTTAAGTAGTTATTTTAAGTAATAGCAATTTTTACCTTTCTACACATGCACAGTTTTGACTATATTTTTGTCCTCGTATTGATCCACTATGTAACATTTGTTCACATTTACTACCACTGCATAATAAATTTCCACACTTCAGTTTAAGCATTTTATTTCTGTGAATGTATGATGTTTTGTGCACCTTTAGTGCATTACATGAAAAATATATTTCTAGAAACTTAGACAAGCTTGTAGAGAATTCACATACAGAGTAATTAATTATCAAGTGCTTCCTAAGCTTATTTATATGTGCTAGAGAATATATTAAATATATTAATTCACACTAATGGTCTTATCTTTCTTGTAGAACTACTTTAAACAAAACCAACAACCATTAAGTGGGGCAAACTGTGAAACTAGCCTTCATAATTAAATCAGGCAGATATGAAGTTATACTTTGTATTAAAAAAAGCAGACATTAATTCTCTATTAAAAATGATGCCATGTTTTTATTTGATGCTAAAGATTTATTTTCATTTCATAATACTTTCTTTGTCCTTAATCTTGATTATGAATCCAACACAAGACAACCAAAATGAGTTTTGTGAGGTTGTGGCTTATTTGAACTAATCCATAAAAACAACAGTAGAGCAATACTTAGAGATCAAAAGTGTATGAGATGTCTGTGCCCAATTTAACCATGTTATTGTAGTCATCTCTTTACAAAATTGATGGTGTGCTGTCACATAATAACCATAGAAAGCTGCCCCTATTCAGAATTAGATGCATCTGCTTAAATTCTAAACTGATAACCTATTAACCTACATGCAAACAGCAAGGAACAATAAAACCTTCTGCCAACGTCAGTTTCACAATTGCTTCTTTATGACACATCTTTAGACACTGTCTCAAAATTGATATATAGAGTGCATTTGTATTGACCATTAATAAGCTATTGTGCTAGGTGTCTGTTGTTGAATAAAAGGTTGTCCTACTACTACTACCACCACCAAGTCAGAGTAGTAGTTTTTAGGCTATAGCTCAGTTTTCTGTGAAATGATAAACAGTACATTAAGAACATCAGTGATTCTTGACTTTTCAGGTGAGTAATCTAAGCACACACAGATATAGAAATATATAATATTTCCTGAGATACACAGTACAAGAATAATGCACCAATTCTTCAAACATCTGTTCTTTAATTTTCCATCTTGAAAAATCAACAATGAGCAACACATTGAATACAACATGATGCAGTCACCCTTAAATTCAACAAACAAGCAAGGCATTAGAGAAGATGGGGAAACAATTCTGAAAGGGAAAGGGGGGGGGGGGGCAAATAAATAAAATACCTGGTGGTTTCAGAAATCTCAGAGGCAAGTTCATGGGTGGCATCAGATCTATTTGTCCTGCTAAAATAGTTATGATGATCATAAGGACACCAACAATCATACCTAAATTCATACAAAAAAGGATTAATAAAGAATGAAGTGCTATGAAGAGCTTGCAGTGGAGACACTAGCATGTTCATGGTAGTGTAGCAATCCCCAGTATGGAGTGAGACAGATGAAGAGAATGGTTTCCATGAGTCTTGCTGCACCAAGCTGCTGTATGACGCCATCAGAGGCTGTGTCTACAGCACAAACACACAGGAAGAGACAAACAAGTTCCTGTTAGTACTTTAAAACAATTCCCTGACTTTGTAAAAATGCAATTATCTTGGCATCACAAACCGCACATACCAGGGGAAGCCTTCCTTAAATTCAGTGAACTTATGTCGGACCATGAAGGTGGCTAAAGCATCAGCTACCTGTTACAAAGGAGACAGCTAATGAGAGTTGCTATACTGCTGCTATATGTTAAATAGAACACAAATGATAACTTGGCAACACAGTCGTGCTGGAAGGTACAGAAACACTTATGTGAGCACTCTAATGCAACAACATGGCAAATCACAGTAATACAGGCATACTTTTTCAGGTGCATCCTCATGAACAGCATGGCCACACTGTGGAAGAACCTGCATCTGGAACTTTCCTGAAGAAAGCACCACCAGATTTAAGAGGCACATTCTGATAGGTTAGTAGAAAATATGCATTCAATTTAGAATTTTAACTGTAGGCATAATGCAATCTTAATGGCTTACCCTGCATCTGTCCTATAGTAAGGTCTTTATCCAATCTATCAATACCTGTGGGAAAATGCACATACACATGATATAAGGCCTTCTTTATTTCACTGCTACAGAAGCCTCAGAGTAAGCTAGTGGGCCGGTGTCTGCTCACCAGCCAGCAGCAGCAGCTTTGGCACAGGGCAGCTGAGGAAGAGAGAAGAGAGGCCTCTGAACCAGCCCTCCCAGTACTTCTCTGTCTTAGACAGCTCAATGCGCCAAGTGTACAGACTCTCTTTCTTTACCTGTGGACGAAATTCCCAATTCATCCACACACAACAGCACACACACACTATACAGTAAACCACCAACAGGTTTTTAAAGTCAAGAACGGTTGTGGTTGGTGTAGTGTAGTGGATAACACCTCTGCCTTCTACGCTGTAGACTGGGGTTCAATCCCCTACCAGGGCAAGCACGCTACACTATACCAATACGAGCCCTTGGGCAAGACTCCTAACACCACCTTGGCCTTCTGTGTAAAATGATTAAATCGTAAAGTCGCTCTGGATAAGAGCATCTACTAAATGCCATTAATGTAAGAACGGCTGACATGGTCAGTGTCTTCAGTAACAGAAAAGATAGTAAGTGTTCATTATCATTATTTAAAAGTAAACAATTACTTCCAAGTTGCAAGGATTCTCAACTGTTGCGTTAAAACATTGGATAGGGTCTATTGAACAACGAAATGGCAACCCTGTTCCTGGGGGAAAATAAATAAATAAAAAATACTCAAAGACATGGTAGGGGTCATGTATCCCTCCTGAAGTTCACAGACTATGTAATAGCCACACTGTAACTAACTGTAGAGACAGTATAAAAAGTTCTTAGAATACGTTGTAATTTCTACCTCTTGATCATCTTCTTTTTTCCTTTTATGGTTGGATTCGCCTCCTTCCTCATCTTCCTCCTCTTCCTCAATGATCCCTTCACTAATGCTTTTAGAAATGCCAGGACTATTCAATGGCTCCTCACATCTAAAATAAATTAATTTTCATTACACAGCATACGGTTACTACAATATTAAAAGGGCTCAAACAGAAAAGAACTTTTTTCCCCAAATTCAGACTTCCAAATTTTTTCCAAATTCGGAGATAAGGAGCACTTACTTTTTCACCTGTCCAGTCATAGACACACGTGCAGACTCAATATTCCTGATCTGCCCACTTTTCACACTGACATAAAAACACAGAACAATTAGTGGAAAATCTAAATGATGTAAACTTGCTTGGCTGCCATAAAATTACTCCGTAAGACATAATATAACAAATAAGCTCGGTGTAAGAGTAATGTGTTAGTATTAAGTTATACTCATTCCTAATTAATCAGGCATAAATTTAAAATAGGTTTCAATTCCAAACACGTGCTGATTGCATAGTCCATATTAATATTGCTGTGTACCTCCATTCAATAGCATTCTCCACCGATTTGAAAGTTTTTGGTCGACTCCTTAAAAAGTTCTGCATACTGTTCAAGGCATCCATTGCTGTACCTAAACATCATTTAAAACAGATACTCTCTGTCAGGAAACATGAAACAGCTAAATGCTTGCACTTTACTGTATCTACAGGGTTAACAAAATAATAGAAACGCCTGGTAATACACAGATGTTTCAGCACAGAGAAGCATGGGTTGCTAAGAAGAGGGAAAAGTGATCATGTTTTGAACATTAAGTAATGGGAAACACAGTATAGTGTCATAGTCCCAGCCACATAATCTTCTTTCTTAAATTTAAGGCTTCCATTATTTTGTCTATTTAGGCCATTTTAAACCTTGGACTTTCATGTATGAACCTCATTGTTTTATGTTTACTCTCATTAAGCAAAACATTTTTCTAAAAATGTTTACAAGAGTTTGAAATAGGAGGCACCCTACCTTCCACCACATCAATCACACAAAGCCCAAGCAATGATGGAACATGATTAGCTGCAGCAGTGTGAACTGCTATTGCTCCACCCATGCTGTGTCCAATCATCAGGATTGGGGGTGGGTTTTCACCATAGAGCGCTTCCACAACTTTCCCAACATCCCTGTATGACAATAGTTAAAACATCAGATTTCAACAACTCAGGTTTTTAGGATACTCTTGGAGAAACAGTCTAGCAACTTACTTGGCCATAGTTTCAGCAGATAGGTCTTCTGAGTTTTTCACTTTTGTGTCTCCTAGATATTGTCAGACAGAAGGATAATTCATTGACAATAGGCAAACATAAATTTGGACGTAGTTCATAGTTGATATATACAGAGGCAACTCCCTCTTCTGAAGAACTGGCTTAATGGTCACTCACCATGTGCCCTGAGGTCTATAGCTACAACCCTGCAGTTAATCCTGCTACATATCACTCCCTGAAAAAAACAAAAACAAAAAAGGACGGTTTATATGAGATTTGATCTTTTAAAGTGATCAGTTAGAGTACTGACATGTTATGACAACAGAAATAGGGGAAAAAAGCACTAATCACCCATATCAACTACAGTGCATGCAAAAAATGTTCATATAAAACAGCAACGGCACTAACAGTGAACACGGCCCAGGAGAGGGCAGAGTGGCCTCCTCCGTGAAGCAGAAGCAGCACAGGGCCGTGAGATCCACTGCTGTAGATTCTGAATGTGTGCAAAGGAGTCAAGGTGTGGTGTGGCTCACAGAACAAAACAGACAAGACACAATGCTTTATTATCATAAACTGCACAAGGTCAAAGCAGGAGGTGTGTTTAACATCATCTTCAGCAACTCAATGTGGCACATCAACACGAAATCATAGTGAAGTGAAGGATATGTCTTTGCCGTTGTCATTTTCCACTTCCACGTCTTCCATCGTTTCAAATACTGACTCCAGGGCAGGGAGAGAAGTCTCTCTTTCTTCCAGGTCTAAATGCCATAGAAAAAGTAAAGTGCGTGTGTAGGGTGAGTACAGTTCAAAAAAAAAAAAGAAAGAAAAAGATTACACTGGACCCCTCACTGGTACAGTAGCCTTATCACAGAACAGTAGGTTTAGTTGGAGTATGGTCTTTTATGTAAGAGAGATGCCCAGTAATTCATACAGTGTTCAAGCCAAAAGGAGTCGTGATCAATTGTAGACTTGGTTGAATGAGCGCAGGAGGGAGGGGGATCATTTTGGACGGAGAGCTGGAGAAAGTGCGGGACGAGACGGTACCAGCTTTTATAGTAGCTACATAAGACACTGCTAATAAATATTTAACTTGACTTATAGATTTTTCAACTTGACTTATCTTGTACCAAAGCATATATTTCGTGCACGGCACGGTAAAAATGTCGCACTTGCATCACTGTGATCATTTAGCTCTCACGCGAACGTCACTGCTCAGATCGAGCAGTGGACACACACAAGCAAAGTCGTGACATCAGTGTAATCAGTGACAAGTAACGCTGGAAAAGCCGAAAATATCTACATATGGGCATTTAGACAGGTGCATTCATAGTCACAGTAATGTAAACTCACCCCATTCTCATTTTAGACCCCGACTGCAAACCTCCTGCCATCGGGGGTCTGGAGGCTAACAAATTCAAATGCAACTGCTTCTCCATTCTGTCAGCAACACAAGGACCTTTCTATAAAAGCGAAAAGCCTCTTCTCTCCGTTGCACCATACAACACTTTGCTATTACCAACTCTGTTGTACGCCACTAGTCGGAATCACAGCTAGCTAAAAGCTAGTTTAGAAGGCAGCCACGGAAATCTATCCAGATCCACATACAAGCACGCAAGTCTCCAACCCACCAAGTTTTTTTTCAGTGTGGGCATTGTGGGTAGACGTGGCCAATCGCTGAAGGACTGCTGTGGACCTGAACGACGTTCTACAGCGAATAAAACTACGTTTCCCATAAAGTAGTTCGTTTAGGTCCGCAAAGACGTGCAGCCGCTGAAAAAGGGTGACGTAATGGTGTGGTGACGTGCGAAAAGTCTCAAACCCCCACCACCGCCACCCCCAGATTTGCCCCACCATTTTAATCAGAGGCTTCCCCCATTCCATCACAGCGAAGCTTTCCGTCAGATTCCAGCCACGTTTGCTCAACATTGGTCCACAGTTTGAATTAGTCGTACATGATACTGCTGAAGTGAAGCTAATCATTAATACAAATCAGCAGAGGGTTCTTCTGAACTGTGGTACTGTATGAAGAAGTCAGGTGTAGCTGAAAAGTATGTTAGGGTGGGCAGGGCATGTATGAGGATAGTGAGACAGGGTGAGTGTGCAGTTGGAGTGACAAATGGTTTCAAGGTGAAGGTAGGGTTTGCAATGGTGATGGACAGGTTGACAGATGAGGTCAGGCAGGAGGCTCCATGGACCATGATGTTTGCAGATGACATTGTAATCTGTGGTGAGAGTAGAGAGCAGGTGGAAGAGAATCTGGAGAGGCGGAGGTTTGCACTGGAGAGGACAGAAATGAAGGTCAGTAGAATTAAGACGGGATACATGTGTGTGAATGAGAGGGAGGCAGGTGGAAAGGTGAAGATGGAAGGAGTAGAGGTCATAAAGGTGGATGACTTCAAATATCTTGGGTCAACCATCCAGAGCAATGGACATTGTAGAAAAGAGGTGAAGAAGAGGGTGCAGGCAGGATGGAGTGGGTGGAGACGGGTGTCAGGGCTGATGTGTGACAGAAGGATAGCAGCAAGTGTGAAAGGGAAGGTTTACAAGACAGTAGTTTGTCCTGCTATGATGTATGGTTTGGAGACTGTGGCTCTGTCTAAAAGACAGGTGGCGGAGATGAAGATGCTGAGTTTTTCGTTGGGAGTGACAAGGATGGACAAGATTAGAAATGAGCAGATCAGAGGAACAGTGAAGGTGGAGCAGTTTGGAGATAAAGCCAGAGAGGCCAGGTTGAGATGGTTTGGACATGTGTTGAGGAGGAATAGTGGATATATTGGGCAAAGAATGTTGGAGATGGAGCTGCCGGGTAGAAGGAGAAGAGGTAGACCTCAGAGAAGGTTTATGGATGTAGTGAAGGGGGACATGGAGAAGGTTGGTGTAAAAGTAGAGGAGGCAGTGGATAGGGCGATATGGAGGCAGATGATCCGCTGTGGCGACCCCTAAAGGGAGCAGCCGAAAGAAGAAGAAGAAGCAGAGGGTTCTTCTGACATAAAATAACTTAACAAATCTAAACACCAACCAAATCAATAATGGGAGATGTTTAGATGTTATGTTACTGGGGAGTTATATAAAGATTTAATATCACAATGATTATCTAGCCATTTGAAAATGTGTGTGTGTGTGTGTGTCTGTCTAGCCATTTCACAGTTTATAATACTATCATGAATTTTATTAATAAAAAAAAACACCACATATATAAAATATCGTAGCATCCTGCTACTTGCTTGTGTAGCTGTGGGCGTGTGGCAAGCATTGCTATGCAGGGCGACTGTGCTAGGAGGCCCTTGGAAAGCGCCACGTTTGCAGTTGGAGAGACTTTTATTGTAAATTAGTTGTTCTTGTTAGCTTAAAGATGTGCACATGTTGTTTGTGCCCCTGTGGGGTAGTTGATGCGGTGTTAGTGCCTGTTGCCAAATGAAAGTGTGTAGCTAGTGTCCTGCCTGCTATCTTGGCCATTTCAGCGGTGCTAAGCAGAAGTTCTCACTTGCTGCATGTGCCCTTAAAACCACAATGTTTCCTGCGTCTTCTTTTTCACTGACGCCACACTGGTGTCATACATGGAATAGCACCCTACAGCAGCCTGGAGAATGGTGCTTACTCAAACTCAAGGGTGAACAATAGATAAAACGGAGCCCGGACGAGGACTGCAGAAGGAGAAGCAGCATGGTGAGGACGTAAATTAGAAGGGGCAGCATAGTGATGACGTAAAGTAGAAGAGGCAGAAAGGCTCTGCAGTTGCCTGGTAGGAGGACAACAAAAGAGGAAGCAGCAAGGATGCTTGGATGGTGGCTGGTGAGGATCTGCCAAGGAAGTAGCATGGCAGCCTGGCAGCATTGAGCAAGGCTTTGAGTTGTCGGTAGAGCTGAGTGCAATAGTTCAGCAAGCATATCTGGCATTTGAGAAGGCAGTGCATGAAGATTGGATCCTGGATGCGCTGCTGCCAGAGGAGCAAGGATGGCATGTGCAGTTTGCCACACGGACTGGCCTTTAAGCCATCACAGCACGAAATAAGAGTACCACCTCGCCTGGGGTGGAAGACTTAGCTGCCGCAGCACTCTAAGGCAGAAGTTACTCAGGTTTCACTGAGGAGCATGAGTGTTTTCTGGGACGGTGGACGTTCCAAAACCCTGCTGCGAGGCCTCTCGAACTCTGTGAGGTTGCTGGGATGACTTGCTTTGAACTGCATGGCTAGACGTGACCTGCCTGCTATCGCCACTGTTTGAGTAGCACTGAGAGGCAGTGCTCCCTTGCTGCCTGTTCGATAAAAAGAACATTTGCCTTTAAAGCATAACGTTTCCAATGTCTTACTTTTTATTATGTTGTGTCATTTTTTAATAGCAATGTTTCAGTGCTTTTTCTGTCTTAAAAACTTGCTGTTTGTAAGATGCCACATGCATTTCTCTAATCCTGTTTTTATTTATGGGTAATCATGGATGTCACATCATTAGTTTTTCCTTGGATGTTTTCAGGCTGGATAGTAGACTCTCAGTGTGTCCCAATTCAGGGCCTTTGAAGGACACTGTCTACCAAGGCACGTCCTTTGAAGGCTGCTTAGTCCCATGAAAGCTGGACCGAAACGAGATGGTTTTCTGTTTGCGTTACAGCACTGCTGTTTCCGCCCGTACTGCTCTTTTAAAGTTTTTTTTTAAAGATGGAGCCAGAAACTTAGATTTTTCAAAACATGTATTAGAGCTGGAGATGAGACTTTTTTTTAAAACATTTGTATTCTGAGCTATTCGCCTTGGTTTCAATCCAGTGAAATCTTCAGCCATTGTTTGCTTCTTGGCTGATATGTTAGCTGGCAAACTCAATGGATCCTTCGTTGCCATGGAAAAGGACACATTTTTTAAACATATGAAGAAGCCTTCGAAATGGGACAGCCTAGTCACGTTGCTGTGACGCAGTTGAACTTCAAATGCAGCTTCTGAAGGATGCAGCCCCTGAATTGGCACATCTAGTGCATAGAATATTGTGGCGTCAGAGAACAGAACTCAAAGTAGAGACTACATGCGGCCCCTCCACTCCTGTTAGAAACACATTAGTTGTAGTTGATTTGCTAGTTTAAGATGTGTTTACGTGTTGATTGTGTTTATTGTGCTTTGTTGTGGGTGAGTATGCTTTAGTGTTCACCACCAGTGGCTGGTATATGGTTTAGGCTAAAAGAACAAACTGCCCGCTTAGAAATGAGAGCAATTTTCTGCTTGCATTCTGGCTGCTGAGTCAAAATGGGTGCTGCATTATGGTCATGAACATCGAGTTGTCTGTCCTCATGCTTCAATATAAAGAAAGACTTCTGTGACAGGAGCATGACTGCTACTCTGCCTCATCAATATAGGCCCTGTTCTGGCTGTCCTGCATTGTGCCTTGTTTAAAAAAGCTGGCTGGACTAAAACACTCCTTATAACTTCAGCATGCGGACCTAAACTGCTGTAGGCCAAATAGACAGATATGTGTAAATTCAGAATGAGCTGTTCTGGTAGCTTTCTGTCCATATGCGGCCTGTAAACGGTAGGTTTTTAAACTTTAACACAGTTTACATATTACATTTAAGAATTTTATTTTTAAAAAATGGAAATATTGTTTTTCAATGATATGGATTTTGTCATTGGAAGCTACAATGAATCTTTACTTTTTTGCAATTGTAATGCACCCCATACACATCGTATCATTTGTGTTCAAAGAAGAGACAAGCCTGAGACCAGGACATTTTCTCTCCAAGTTGCTTTAATAGTTGTTTACCACTCTCATGAACAGAAGGTATTTTCAGGGCGGGATTACTGGTATTTGGTGAAACAAAATCAAATAAATAATATCAACGAAGCACCTTAATATGGATCAAAAGCATGAATGCAAATAAGTGTGAACTACATTCAGTAAAAATCTTTCGTTCAAGCACATCCGTCATAGAAAATTCAAATGAAAAATGTAAAAACCTATTTTGAAAGCTGTAATTATATATAAAAAAAACCATTCACAGTTTAGCAAAATAAAATAAGCATGAAATCTGCCACTGCAGGAATCTTTTCCCTTTTAAAACATATTCAGACGCTTCTATTTGGATAGGTAGGATCATCCCGGTGCAATCCCAGCAACCCAGAATGCAACACTGTTATTAAACTTCCCGTGGGTCAAATCACACTCAAACCACAGTAACAAAAGGAAGCCAAAAAATCTAAACTCACGAACATCAGTGGAGCTACAGTAAAAATACATAATTTATCATAAAATCAGAATCTGAAAGCTAGTTGTCTATTTTCTCAACTAGGAGACAGCTCATCTTCAGAGGCAGGAGGCAGAGAGGATGCTGAGTCACCCTCCAGGCTTCAGTGTCATCAGCAGCGTTCCACTCACACACTGCACCACAGCGCTCCCTGGAGGGTCCAAGCAGAACAACCCCACAAACAAACGAACCATTGAAACAAAACAAAACAAAAATACAATCTCTGTGTGATTTTACACATAAAATAAGAAACGTGTGTCTAAAAAAAGGAGGGGATGTTTATTGGGGTATGGAGGGACAGTAAAAACAGTGCATGGAGAGATGCGTGCATGTCTCCCCTCAGTGCATCGGAGGGTGAGTATTCACATTCCGGCAGGCTGGGCTCGGAGGGGTAGGGGCATTACTTCTTCCAGATGGTGTAGAACACCCACCTGAGTCAATTCATTAAGGATGAATTCCAACAAATGAGAGCTTCTACTTGTACTGAGTAATTTAGTGCTTTAGTAAAGGAGGGGGGATGGGGGGACCAGGTATGCTTTCTGGGCCCTGGGAAGGCCCAGAATTAAAAAAGAATTCCAGTGATTTTTCTAAATGTTTGTGTAATTCAGTCACTGAGATGTAAAAAAGTACTTCAGAGTGGTATGATCTGAAATGATTCACTGTAGAGTAACTTCCTCACTCAAACTGAGCTGGGTAGATCTAAATTTGGTGCAGGTTATGCCAGTCTTCTAAAGTATCAGAGTTATCAATATGAATACACCGCCTACTCACATTTTCTCCCTCTCATGAAGTTACTGCCTTCCTGCTGCTCTGAGCCCCCCCAAAAAAGCGAATAGGTAATTTAAGCTTTTCTGAATTTGTTAACAGTGCTTGTCATATAGAAAAAGTTGAAACATCAAAAGCAGGGAGCCAAGAAAACACTAAAATGTGCAAAGCAGTGTGTCTCCAGGACCAGGCCTGGGAAACACATTGAGGCTCACAGTATTTCCCCTAAACTGTACTACACAGGCATGACACACGGTAAGGCACACAAGAAATTTCTCCACCATGTCCAATAGGTTATGGATATAACATTAGTGCTGCTAAGCTTTCAAATATGGGGCACAATATGTCTATGGTATACCTGTCATCAACGTAAGCCACTGCCACTGAAACCAAAGCAGGGCTGTTTACGCTGCCTGGGAGACACCACTGTCAATCATTTTGTGTTCTGACATGCAGTTAAGAGCAGGCAGCAGCTCGGACGTTTTGGAGCATTTATCTACTATTAAATTGTATTAATTTATGTATATATTTTGAATAAAACACTGGTAAACACTTTCCATGGCATATCTTTACTATTAAAGCAAAAAATATATATATTTAAAACCATGCTGACAGGGGATTTAATTAAGCAGAATTTTTGAAGTCGGTGAATCAGCTTTAAATGAAAATTGGTGAAATTCTACTTTAATTTACCTCCTAAGATACAAAAAGTAAAGATAATTTGTTCATTCTTATTCTTGTTTTTTTGTGCTTTCAGGCTGACTGTTGCCTTACCTATTATTTAATGAAAGTAGCTTAGTTCTGCTAGATTTGGAGCATCAAACTTCCTACCCTCATCCGGCGATTATATACTGAACGCATGATATGTCAGGTGCTAAACAAAAGAAAGACAAGATAAATAAAAGAGCAAAAGTGTGAAAATGTGAGGAATGTATGGTTTATGTTTTGAACACCTAATGATCAATCTATACGGCTAATATTATAACTTACAGATGCTTAGTCAATAAAATAATAACTGAACTTAGGTAGTTAAACCAGTTTATATTCCATCAGATATGTAGTCGTTCCTAATGACAAAGTTTGTTCTTCAGTGAAACTCGCTGATCTAACAACATTTAGTGCAGTTAGCTAGTTTGACCACTGAGTGGCACTGTGTCAGAATGCTTCTTCTGTCGCACTGCTCTTAAACTCAGATGCGGTTGTCACTGTGTGGAAGACTACCCTTTACAGTTGTAGTGTATCTGTAATTTGATGTGTAATTACTGCCATGTGTAATGTTTGCACATGGTAACTGTACACTGTTCTAGGCTGAGGTGAGTTTATGTTTGTATGGGCTGTTATGGGAGGATGTTCGTGGGAGGGATGCTGTATTTTTGTCTCAGACCTGGTGACTTGAAAACACCCTCACTGTCCATGAGTGCAATATATGTACATTCTTAAAAACAAAAGGTGCCAAAAATGATTTTTCGGCTTGATACCACAGAAGAACCTTTTTTGATTCTCTACAGCCATCTAACCCTAATGTGGTCCTGGAGAATCCCCTGCCCCAAACATTGTCAAGCTCTTCCTACTGTAACATATCCACTGCAACTCAGAAAGTGGTTGGTAGTGAACTGATAAATTAGATCAGTTGTGCTGGGAGCAGGAAAAACACTTAAAATGCCAGAATGACTCCAAATTGACTTCAAAATGTTATATTTTTTATAGTGCAGTCATGGCTGTTTCTTCTCTTTAAATGACACACACAAAAAGCAATCTGCATGCTGACAGTGTCACCCCTGGTTAAACTTTAGCTTGCCACACATGGTCTGTTTGAGTAATTTAGTGAGTCACATACACATGCTAACATATTTAGGAAAAAAATCTGTGTTTCTTTACAGCGATGTTGCTGTGTAATCTAGCTATAGACACCTGTGGACAACCTTTAAGTATATTTTCATAATTTTATAACTCATCTGAATCATCAGGATGAAGTCTAACTCTGAATATTACTGGATTAGCTTGTTAGCTGGTTAGTATCACCTGAGCTGGCGGTTAAAAAAGGCTTCATTCCTATGTAGGTTATGTTTATTATAGTTTCAAGCCTTTTACTATATATGGGTTAAATGTGTCATAAAATTTTAGTTGCAAACATGCATGCATCACTGACACCCTATGTTTTTTCTTCATTCAGGCTGAGCTGCGCGAAACTATCCTATTCATCCTATTTATAAAGTCTTTTGCTGCACATTAATTTATTTTACAGCAGGGAAAATGCAGAGCCTACATAAAAATCCTCGTATGAAGTTTTGGAAATTGGTTCAAAATCTTTCGAAGCAGAATGGATACACAAGGATTGACCATTTTCACACCCATAATTGCTTTAAGCTAACGTGCAGGACTAATAATGATGCAGTATGCATGTCATCTATTGTATAATTGGTCAGAAATGATCCAGGCTCATATTCATGTGGCAAATACAAGCAATTGTGGCATGGGAGATTATTTCAAAGGATACAGCTCCATGTAGGAAGGAACACACACCACTTCTTTGGAGAAGTCAACTTTGCATGAAAGCCTTCCCAGCAGCTTCTCATACTCATTAAGCGCCTCAGTGAGGTTCACACAGTTACCCTGCAGGAAGAGCACCAGAAGAGGTTAGTAATTTCAGAAAAAAGAAAACAAAAAACACAAACAGGGGTCATCCACAATAACGTCTGTGTAAGCCTCTCACCTGTGTGAAGTACTTCCCATTAGGTCGGAGAACTTTGATTGATAGGTCAAGAATGTGCCTCAGAAATTCCCATGTTGACTCTGAAAAGATGTTTTAATTCATAAAATGCTCATCAAAAAGAGAACAACTAAGAATACATCAAACTGTATTGCAGACAAGGTTGAAATGAAGAGAATATTGCTTAATTCTACAGTTTTAACATTCTTGTGGTTTGGACGATACGAGACCTACATGCAAAAAGAAAATATATGGTATATAAATATCTATACCAACCTTCTTCAGGTGCTGTAGAGATAGGGACTGCGGTTAGGTCATTAATGACATAATCAAACGTCCTTCCCTCGTCTCCAAACTTTTTAAGGACTGGAATACAGTCCTGTACCAGAACCTATGATTGGGAGTGAATGGCCAAGACAGAAAAACAGAAACAACTATGACAGTTTAGGTTATAACATAACACTTTTTGTAATACACATTGCATAAGACCAACAGACTGTTAGTTCTGAAACACTCCTTAGGATTAGAACATAAAGAACTTCCACAAATTGATTGCATGCTGTTTCACCAGCAGGAAAGCAAGCTTCTGTTTACAAGGTCAAATACACAGCAAAAATTCACAGTGGCTTGGGAGGTGTGAATGTGGTCATGGGTCAAGAATGCGGATTTTCATAAATACAAACAGAATACAACAAAGAACCTGAGCTGAGCTTAATAAACAGGCCTTCCTGTGTAATATTTAAAGGTCAGCAACTGAACAATGAAAACTTGGCTTGCCTACTTATCATCAAACACAATACATATGGCACATTTCTAACATCCAGTTGAAATAATGATCAAAAACAATGAATTAAAAAAAAAACCATCTTTCAAAGCATCCGTCCTCCTTACCTCATAGCAGTCCCCTTTCAAGTTATCCAGAACATTCCCACAAGTCTTCCTCATGTGCTTCCGACATCCGTCAATCACCAGCTGGTCAATGTACATGCTTCATTAAGGAAAGCAAACAATGTATTCTTTCAACTGTTCATACATACATACATAATTTTAAAATGATCAGAGCAAGATTTTTTTTGTACAAACATCCTGCACATGAACACTGTTTTTAATGAACAAATTTTCGTGAGCCAAAAGTGACACAAGCGAAAATGTTACAACTTACCCCACAGACAGGGTTAAATGTAACAGGCTGAGGGGCTGTTGTAACAGCTGCTTAGAAGTCAGGTATTATCGATGCAAACACAATTAATTCAGCACTATTCTGTGGTTTGAGCTACGTTGTATGCAAAAGTTTGAACTTCCCTGCTCAAATTACATATTTTGTTGATTTACAAAGAGAAAATAACACATCCTTTACAGGATACACACTTAAATGTCTTAAGGAGTTTAACATATGAGGGAAAAATAAAATACAAGTTGTGCCATAACTTTCACAGGCTACATTTTATGTTTGTTTATTTTATGAACAGTAATTGTGCACTAAAATGTGCTGAAGTGTGTTCTCTGTAGAGCATGTGTCAAATCATTTTAACATAGAAAATCAACAAAATGTGACTCACAAGAGGTGCCCAAACCTATGCATATGACTGGACATAAAAAAAAATGCAACAAAATAAACATGAACAGTGAAAAGAGGCCGTTTTTAGGGTCATTCTTAAGAAATATCTGTCCGATTGCTGTCAAAATTTACAGAACATGCTGCTCTGGGAATATGAGAAGATTGCCAAAAATCAAGTTCCATTTGAACCTGTTATACTATGTAAAAAGTCCATGTTATAGTTAGTTGTGTGTCATTCTTCTATACATCTTAAAGTCAGAAACCTAGATGCTTCCTTGGTGCTTGCATGTATTGTGCCTGCGTAAAGTAAATGGAAGTATAAAAGGATATTTCCACCATAGTGATCATCTTTGGTTTGAGCTTCACTACTTCACAAAGGATGCCTCCATCTCCTCCACCCAGGATCAGTACCTCCTTCCCAGCATAGCGCTCCCTGCCGCTGCCCATGATGGCATGTGTGTAGGGCAAATCGCTCTCTGCCAGATCTACAGTTATTACATAAGCATGTCCACACATTCCTATAGGTTGCATACAAACCAATTTAAGGAACTTGCAAAAGACAGCCAGTACAACTTACTAACGTCCCCATTGAGGATGAGAATATTGCCAAACTGTCGTGAGTGCATGATTTTGATGTTCTGGTAAGGAGAATCTTTCTCATACACAACTTCATCAATGTCATACTCCACAAGCCTGCCATCAGCTGTAGGCCAGTACCTGTCCACCTCTGCCCCTCGCCGAAGCACAGGAAGCCTGACCAAAGACACACATACAGACACACACCACACACAACACAACAGTTTGCAATTTATGATGTAGTTTTAAAAATAGAAATGAAAATAAACTGTCTTTTAAGTCTCACCTCTTGACCCTTTGGATATCTCCATGCAGTACAGTCTTCAGTTTCTTCTCCAGTGCATTCAATAGCTATAAAGTTCAGTTTATTCAGTCTTAATTAGTATTAACAGTGTGATGAATAAGTCATAACAAGTAGAGAGGGAATCAGTTCTCTCTGATAAAGAGAAAGTAAACAGCAACAGTTTATACATAAACACACTAACAGAGATGTAGTCTCTCTGCAGCTTCATGCTATATGATTACTCATAATTATTATTAAGACAGAGAGAATGAAAGTTGTTTAGGATTAGTTTCCTATTAATGTTCTTCTTAGAATTAAGTTTGGACAAGTATTTTGGATGACAACACAATTAATAACATCAAAGGTAAAAATCTCGACAAGTTAGGCCTAATTCATGCCCCACACCCCCATTTGCCACACAAAAAAAAATCTAGGGAAACTATAGCCACACAGGTGGAGAAGGTGCTGAAGCAAGCATCTTATGGGCCTTGATCACTTACATTGTCCACTTGTGCTAAATCATCCCCTTCACTACACTGCAGGTCAAAAGTCACCAGACCATGAGAGTGTACTCGCAGAACAGCAAACCTGGCAGGGAACAAAATATTTCAAATTCATAAGAAAAATTACAGACATTACATTAATACAAGGTCTTGTTCCTGTAAAAAGAGAAAGGTTTTTGTGAGAGGTGACATTCAGTTGAGGTAGCATTCTGAAATGTATGGTCCTGTTCACACTGTTAACGTCTGTCTGGAATTATCTGATCACAAGAAGACAGTGAGATGCATAGCCGTTTACACCTGCCATTATCATGTTTCTCAAATGCCTCTTCAGCCATCACATTGGATTTCATGATTGGAGGAACAGTAGTGAGCATTTACTACATCAGTGTCTCACCACATTTGATGTTGACAAAAACATCCCACAAGTCCTTGTTCTTGAAATGTTAGGCACTGTTGATGCAGGATGATGAAGGATGCATCGAGACACTTTCACACATTCACATTCACACTACATATGGGCCCCTGACCACCTCCAAAGGTGGTTTGCGTGAGTGGATCACAACGCATGATCTGAGACACACTGCTCCCCATTTACACCTGTACTGAACACTGCCCACTTATGATCACACAACAAGCATGTTAATCCCAGGTGTAAACTGAGCCAAAGTAATATACTTTTAAGTATAAAGCCCATTCATGGCTCTATAACCGTGCTGAACACATTTATCATAGACCAGGGGTATATTGCAAAGAAAGAATTTCTCAGCTAGGTAATTTAAATCAGAAATCAAGACTGTCCAATTGGTGCATTATTTAGTCATTAAGGCGTATACAAAGACATTCAGAACGGTGTGATGTTAAATGCACCATTCTAGACAAAGGTGCAGAGTCAAAAATGTTCAAAACATTGGTGATGGGAACCAAACGTCCAAACCGTTCATGCCTCTAAAAGCTTCTTCAAAGGAAGTTATTACACAAAATTGTTATGAATATGTCGTTTTATAACATTTTATGACATTCTGGGCTACATTTTTAAAATCTATTTTGTTTCCACTATTTTACCATTATCAATATTACATACATGCAATTTCTGCTGATATTGTTCTGACAACAATACCCAGTAGCAGGCTGAAGTCCTAATACAGCATCAGACCCAGAGTAACCACCACTACTGTTATGCAAAGGTGGAACTGGGCACAGAGAATTTTGCCCCAAAGTGATATGTGGTCCTGCCCAGGCCAGCTTCATCCCAGCTTAGGCCAATACAAAGGTCCACCAGCTGTGTTTACCACGAGCCACACACAAAACAGGAAGTGTGTGCCAAAGCCCTTAGATCAAATTCACAAAGCCACTGAAATGTCCCTGCGCTCATCGAACGGGGCCCATTGTTGCACAGAGGATGCACTTAACTGGCCAATCAATGGTCATCCTAAAGAGTGTCTAAACACAGGAGCACACCTGGCGTTTTCAGTGGGGGGACCAGGGGGGACATTTGTGCACTCAGGCATGGATGCACTCATCATTATTGTCTAACTCTGGACAGTTAGCTTCAACATTGTGCTTAGCTGTTACAGGAAAAACCCTCCATGGAATGGTTGAAAATATTTCTGCCTGACCTTTTACACTGACCCATGACTCATCACTGAGAAATTAAACATTTAACCAACTGAACTATTTAATTAGATTTGAGGGAGCTTGTATGTCACACAAATGAGCGGTCAAATTTACACAAATGCATAGTTCCAGCTCAACCTGAATCACTTGCCTTTCTTAAATCTACTGAACATGACAACCTCTGGGTTTTGAGAAAGGTCTCAATTAATTTCTCTGAGACTCTAAACCAAAAATTAGAAAAGTTCATGGTACAGACAGCAGACTGGATGGTGACAGTACATACCTGCCATTCTTGCCAACAAAGGTGGCCAAGTATCCATGTCCCTCCGTGTCATGGACAGTCTCTGTCATTTCCTGCTCTTGAAATATAGACTGCAGGCCACGCACAGCCGCAGCATGGTCAGCTGGAAGGAGAGATGATAAACAGATGGAGAGCATGTCCACAGAGTAATCTGCCTTTCTATTCTGTGACCTCTTTAAGTTTCTCTTAGGAGGGAGATTTAACACTGCTGCCTGCCTCACTGACCACAATGGCAATCCCAGTCTCTGATCTTATACTGCCTAATCTCTCTTGTGTACTGTGTGATTGTAGCTGTGAGAAAAAATACTGTATCAAATAATAATAATAAAAATACACCATGTATGATTAACAACTTAGTCACAGCTCAGTTTGCAAAATATAGGGCTTGCTGAAAAAATTAGGCTACTCATGAAACGAAATGGTTAAATGCATTTGGACACCTCATACATCATATCACTAACGCCAAATCATTAAAATAGACATTTACACTATACTGCCGGTAATCAGTGCAATCTTATATCGGTTCATGATAACCACATTAAGGCCGCTTTCAAAGTCCCCCAGAACAGAAGTCAATCCAGGACCCTTCGACACGTACGTGCTAGGCATATGGTAGCACAAAGAAACGGGGTTAGCGGGGCAAACCAAACGCTAGAGCCTGAGGAGAAGTAGAGGAAGACTTTGAGAGTAATGTGATACGGCAGCAGACCGTGTCCATGCCCCGTACAGGTGTTTCCCTCATATCCCTATGGCAACACACTCTCAGCTAAAAATAGAAAGCTGCTTAGCCTCGTTTGCTAGTCTGGTTGCTACAAAGCCAACTCTCGCATTCCTTTCTTTCGTGCACTCACAGTACGGTGGCACTAATTACTTCATTAGCACATCCTAGCCACCGCAAATGGAGAAGTGCCGGCAGCTGGAGCAAGGAGGCTGAGTTTGACGGATTCCCTCACATCATACAGAAGACAGTTTGCTTGCTAGCCCGCTAGCCGAGAGTCACGTCTGTCCATTTAACGCATAATGATGCATAGCCACAAGTGAGATAGAAGGAGTGAAGCAGACAGAGGACAAGCACGGTTAGCCTTAGCACACATGCTACGTCTGTAAGGTCAACATTCAAAACATTCACACACGGGGGGAGCTCACGGTCTCTCACTACGTATATCTCGGATTATTATTTTGTCTCGGATGTCCCTAAAATAGGCCGCCAGGCTGCAGCAGACGTTAATCGCCATATCATACGGCCAGCAGAGGCCCATGTTTCTGCTGCTGCAGAGGGGCAGCGTGAGTCTGCCCGCCTGCCTCCGCTCTAGGTCGTTCATTCATTCCGCGACGACTTTCTTTTACCTTGCCCACAGAGCTTGAAGTCAAGGATGTAATGTCGCACTGCCATGATGAGGTAAAGCCGTCTGCCATGCCTGGAAAAGGCAGCCGGTGTGAGGAAAACGGGACGCGTCCGCGGTGACAGAAAACGAGGAGGACACAGAAGGTGCGACCTAGCTGCTCTGTGTGTGCAGTAGGCTAGGAAGTGGGCGGAGTGGAGCGCAGTGGACTGACTCTCTGACTCTCTGACTCTCTGACTCTCTCTCTCTCTCTCTCTCTCTCTCAGCTCAGTTCAGAGTAGCTTTATTGGGGTACAATGTTGCCTATATAATATAGTCTATATAATAGAATAATCGAATTTTCTTCGTTTTCATAGTATATACCTCTTTTTACAGGCCATACACACAGCAGCAAAACGTGTTTATTTTGAATTCACTTTTTTTCTGATGTGGTGAAAACCAACATATTTGAGCATACCCGCTTAGCCCCTCCCACTCACGTTGACGTTATAAAGTGTTTTAGCCCGGACTGCTTTATAATTGAGGCACAATATCAGATCAGAGGTCATTAAAAGATATCAGGCTTAGAGGGACAGTACATAAACGGCCTGATTAACTCCAAAGCATGTAGAGAGGTTGTGTGATCGTTTTGGTAAATAAATTCATACAAGCATCATAAATAGAACTTTTAAAGTCAGTGAAGATAGTTATAGTGTTATTACGTTAATAAAGTGCTTATGACAATAATTGTGTTAATGATAGCAACAAAACGACAAAAATACAAATAAATAAAGTTATACAAAAACAGACAGGAAACTTCTCACAGTAAACGTTCTGGTATCACTAGAGTAGTAGTCTAAAATGTATTACCTGCTATATTAGTAGCGGGATTGGATATTTCCCTTGCTTTTCTGGAACATGTTTTGAAATTATTTTTGTGATGTCACAAAAAACCTTCACATTTCCATAAATACATGCATGTCCATCATACAGCAGCTGATTTCTACCCATGCACACAGCAGTTATAAGGAGGTTTTCAGCCTGGACAGTTTGGAAAATAGTCTGTTTAAAAAAGAATTCTGAATGTTTTTGGTACATAGAACCACATGAACAATATTGTGGAAAAAAAATAAAATACAATGAAAATGTGGATATGGACCCTTTATAATACAAGAGTTATATGTGTTCAATATAGAGTAGGGGTTGGTGATACTACTAATTTTTTTTTCAATCTGATACAATCTAAAAAGTATTGCCAAAGCTAATAACAAGATGATGAGATTGAATACGTTTTAAGACCTGTACCTTGTTTTACTTATTTGGCTATGTATGTGCCTTGTGTGTACCTGCCTACCTGTTTGTTTTGACCCCTGCCTATGATTAGTATAACGGTCCCTAGTGAAACTACTATGCAGATATATCCTGCCTTCAGCCCTAGAAGACTTAGCTGACAAAGGCTGCAGTGAGTAGCATGTCCAACATGGCTGCAATCAAACCTTGCTCCTCACTGCCTTCCTGAGAAGTTTGACAGCTCATGGGAGAGGTGCAGGGAGTGGATAGCCTATGTGTGGGCTTTTTTCAGGGTGAGGCTACTCACTCTCTGGCCAATTCCAGGGGCCTCTTCTGGTTCACTATTGATCCTATGCTTATAGAGGAGGAGGAGGAAAATCCTCAGGGGGTTTTGTTCAGGGACAGTTGCTATACCACGGTGGCTCTGGCCCCAGTGTTGCTGAGTGGGTTGCTGGCAATGCAGTAGATATGAAAACCATGACAGTGGGGGATAGCTACAGTGAGCCAGCCCTGGGTCCCACCAGCGTTCCAGTTCCATCTCAGTAATGGTCCTCCAGGCTGTTCTAGTTCTGGTTCTCCAAGCAGCTTCACTGTCAGCCCTTTGTGTAGCTCATTACTGAAGTCTAAAATACTCATGGAAATGTCATAATTCTGTTGTAATCTTTCAGAAAATGAAGAAAGAATAAGTTATCCTGGCTAATATAGGGCAATAGAATATCTAGTCATACAGCAGCACTGTTAACAGGACCACATGTCCTCTCAGTGCTTATATGCCCCTGGCTGTGTCATTTGTCAGTATCTGTAATGAATGTTTCCACTGACCTGACCTTTATAACAGGGTGGTCATTCCAGGAAAGATACCCTTATCAATACAGTAACAGTTCAGCAGCCCAATTCTGTAAAATAATATGACTGTGAAGAATAAGCACTACTAATGGTAGATCAGATTGGCTGTGTGAAGAAACACTGGGAACCTGTAGGCTGAGCACTGTCTGCACTGACAGTTGGGTAGGTGAGAAAGCTGGAGGCAACATATCAAATTTCTTACTGTAGAATGCTGTGGTGAAGGGGGCATGACTGAACGTTGAATGCAGGACAGAGGAGTTGGTCCGGCTGAACCAGCAGGGTAAGTAGTTGATGATGCTCACCTGTGCCTTGTTTCTGCCAGCCTACTTATAGTTATCTCTCCCTTCAGTAGGCGGCAGGAGACCCAGTCAAGGGGCAAGAGTGAGCTGAGCTGAGCCGAGTTGAGCTGTACCGACGGAAAAGTTCCACCGCGAGTCGGTGCTTGATTAAGTAGGCTGAAAAGGCAGATTATTTTTGTTTGTGAATAAAAGACCGCTTTCTGCCTTCACCCCTTGCCCCTGGCGTCTTTCCTCCCCTCTTCAATGTTACAAATGCATCTTCACAAATAAGAATGACTTTACAACTTCAGTTCAGCTTGTTCTTGCTTAACTGCTGGAAACTTGTGTAGTGGGCTGGACCTTTTAGTCTGTTTTGAAGCATTTCTGAAAAGTGTCAGCAATTTTAAGAATAAGATTTGCATTTAAAGTCGTAGCTTCTACTTTGAATCAACATTCTAAGCATGCTCATACTTGGCCATATGTGAATGTGTTAAGTGCAGTCATGCTTTCAGGTGCGCTCAGTCTCACTGGTAACAGGCCTTGACAATTACACGCATGAGCTCAGTTCTTTCTTAAGTACACATAACCTGGTTCTCTACATGATGGCTGTTTTTCTTTTCTTTTTTCTAGTTTTGAATGAAATCAAGTAATAGTGGTGAGTCTAAAGATTCACCTTCTTGTTTATTTAAGTTCTCATATTAAAGTCTTTCATTCCTAGCTAATCCCCATTAAGCAGTCAATCATCAGGCATTTTACCACAACTGCTCTTCTAACTAGCCTTGTCTAGTTTGTAAGACATATTTTATGGTAAGATTTCTAAAGGGTCATGTAAGTGTGCCTTCATTCTGTCAGTGAAGTACTTTTAACAAACTTGTTTGGAAAACTACAAGAGCTAAACATATTTCAGCTCATATTGGCAAATTAGTAATACCAAGTTATTGTCTTTAAACAAAAAGCATTGAGTCTAGAGGACAGAAGTTATAATGGAGTTAAAATATGTCAAAACATCAAACAGTTTATTGATAAAATTATTTTTATCTTGTAGATACAACAACATAGTTGCTTTCACATGAAAGTTTCATCCTGTCAAAGGTCTTCTGGAAACATTTAGAAGAAGGGTGTACACCATCAGTAATCTTCATATAAGACACAGCTCAGCATACAAAACCATGTACAAACAGCTGGATAAATATCATGCTTACAAAAATAGACAACTGTTTCACTGGTTAACTGTTTTACTTGAGCATTATTGCCAGCCTTGTGTATTTAACAATGTACCATGGGATGTTTCCAGGGCTCAGGGTTAAAGGCCATACTGGAGACAGCCAGATGGAAGCAAGGACAAGGGCAACACAATAGATCTACACTACTGTTCAAAAGTGTGGAGTCACTCTCAAAGGTTTGGGATCACTGTTGAATACTGTAAAACCAACTGTGTTGCAGGCAAATTTATAAAATGATTCTATAGGTTTCAAATAATTTATAGGATGCTGAAATTTTTTTTTTTTTCAAATGTTTTGAGGTTGAATGGAATTGTGTAAAGAGCAGATTGCTATAAAATGGTATGTTATGGGAATTCTGGGAGGAAAAGGTTTAGCTTCTTGTCAAAGACATTAAAAAATGTTGGAATACAGTAATTTGCTGTTATTTGCAATGCATATTTGGATTTTGGAAATCTTACGATAAATGTATGTAAATTTTCTAGAATTCGTCATATTCAAAAATGGTGACCAAATCTTGCTGATCAAATAGCTGCTCATAGTAATTTTGTGAGAAGAAATTGCACAAATAGAGTTTTACAGAAATATAGCATAGTTTTATCAGTTTTATCAAGGTTCTTTAGTTGTTCCCCAAATACTTTTACAAAATGCAAATAACACATAAATGTACATGTTAGTGTGTCTATTTCATAACATGTCAACCTAAACTGTATAAGTTGTTATAACATTGATAATATGACAAATGATTCCAAACTTCTGAACAGTAGTATACACTAATATCTCTCTCTCTCACACTCTCCACACACACTGTCAGTTTCACATGCTCATTTCACATCTTACTCTCATCCTGTCCATTCTCATTAGAAAAGTTATTTAAATTGAAACTAGAATTTGCACATACAGTTAAGAACTTTAAATAAACACCACATACAAAACTCATAACTTTTGACTGTGACCATGCAAATGAAAATAATAACAACAGAATCAGTAGCTCAATAACAACAATACCAGCAGTTCTGTTCATTCAGTCCCCTCTGAGGTGCTTCTTCAGTCACGACTGAGGAGCAGAGCTCAAAGGAAGTGCAGCAGTCATTTGGCTTCTCAAAAAGGCCAGTACTTATTAAGTCAATACAAGTCATACAATACACAGAATTCAGTTTCAGCAGACCATGACTTCATATTAATGTACAAATAATGCCTTCATATCCACATATTAACACTAGTGCATTTGATGGAAATGAACTGAGAAAAGGAGGAAGACAGTATAGAGTTATGGCAGGAACAGGAGAGACTTTTCAGCATGGGGCAGAGATGAAGAGGAAGAACACTGGGCAGAGGGAAGTATGGATGTAAAGTCCAATGCTATTTAGGCTACTCTCCTGCTATACTTGTGGTGATTGGCGATGGCTTTCCTTACACATCTCGATGAATGATCTTAGTCTCTGCTTCTTGGAGTGGGACATCCTATGAAAAAATAGTATATGATATGCTTCAAAATCATGCAAAAAGTGTCACACCCTATTATGATAGTCCCCTGTATATTATACTGATGATTTAACTGTTCACAAACAATTGGAATTCAGTGGCTTTTAGGTCTTAGGTTTAGTTTTGGGTTATAGATTGGAGTCAGTTTTAGGATTAGATTAAATAGAATCTATTAGATTCAAATTAAACGTTCAGTTGCCTTTAAAGGGCCCACATCATGGAAAATTTTTTTTTTTTTTAAATATTTCAAGTATTATCTGCTAGGGATCCATATTATTAATAAGGCCACACCTTATTAATGTGGGAACAAGCTCCTAATGCATGGCCATGACTTAGTAAGGTGTGGGAATGAGATCACGGCTTACTAAGTCATGGCCATACATTAGGATCTCTTTCCCATGCTTTACTAAGTCGTGAACACGCCTTAATCATCTCATTCCCACACCTTACTAAGTCATGGCTACGCATTATTTTTATTTATACAGAATGTCACCAGCAGGGCTCCATAGTGTTATGTAAACAGTTAAATGATCAAAATGAACCAACCACTCCCTAGTTCATATATGGAAACTATGCTACACAAACAGCCTTATTTGTTTCTGTGATGTCAGCTGAACCATCTTATTTACATATACTATATTTCCAAAAGTATTCACTCACCCATCCAAATCACTGAATTCAGGTGTTCCAATTACTTCCATGGCCACAGTTGTATAAAACCAAACACTATATATACACTATACACAAACGCTACTATATATTCAACAGTCAACTGTCATTGGTATTATAACAAAGTGGAAGTGATTGGGAACGACAGCAACTCAGCCACGAAGTAGTAGGCCACGCAAAATGAAATGAAATGAAAAATGGGGTCAACGGATACTGAGGCGCATAGTGCACAGAGGTCGCCAACTTTTCTGAGTCAATCACTATAGACCTTCAAACTTCAGATTAGCTCATGAACAGTGCATAGATGGACATCATGTCCATCATGGAATGGGTTTCCAAGACCAAGCAGCTGCATCCAAGCCTTACATCACCAAGCGCAATGCAAAGTGTTAAATGCAGTGGTGTAAAGCGCAGCCACTGGACTCTAGAGCAGTGAAGAAGTGTTCTCTGAAGTGACGAATCACGCTTCTCCGTCTGGCAATCCGATGGATGAGTCTGGGTTTGGCAGCTGCCAGGAAAATGGTACTTGTCTGACTGCACTGTGACAAGTGTAAAGTTTGGTGGAGGGGGGGATTGTGATGTGGGGTTGTTATTCACGAGTTGGGCTCCACCCCTTAGTTACAGTGAAAGGAACTCAATGCTTCAGCAGACCAAGAGATTTTGGACAATTTCATGCTCCTAACTTTGTGGGAACTGTTTGGGGACGGCCCCTTCCTGTTCCAATATGACTGTGCACAAATGCACAAAGCAAGGATCATAAAGACATGGATGAGCGGGTTTGGCGTGGAAGAAATTGACTGGCTTGCACAGAGTCCGGACCTCAACCCAACAGATCACCTTTGGGATGAATTAGAGTGAAGACTGCGAGCCAGGCCTTCTCGTCCAACATCATTGTCTGACCTCACAAATGTGTTTCTGGAAGAATGGTCAGAAATTCCCATAAACATGCTCCTAAACCTTGTGGAAAGTCTTCCTAGAAGAGTTGAAGCTGTTATAGCTTCAAAGGGTGGGCCAACATCATATTAAACCCTATGTATTAAGAATAGGATGACACTCAAGTTCATGCATGCAAAGGCAGATGAGCAAATACTTTTAGGAATATAGTGTATATCTAATTATTCAGCCTACAGCAGTTCTAAGCATGGTTTTACCTGAGTGCTTTTTGAATGAGGCACAATACAGGGTGGCCAATCAGAACAGAGCAAATTTACATATATCAGTTTTACAGTCACAGTAACAAAAACAGCTTATAGTTCAGTTCTGAGGGATACAATGGTCCATTTTTGGTACATAAAACCAGATGAATATTCTACATGGGCCACAAGGTAAAATATTAAAATACAAAAAAATAGTTGTATGTGGGCCCTTAAATAGATGTTTCTTGGAATGTTTCTGCAGTGAATTCTCACAAAAAACATTTCTGGAAAAAAAAAATAGATGACATAATATTACTACAAATTAAAGCTGCACAGTATGGCCAGACTATTATAGTATATAATATAACAAAATATTATGTTTCTGCACAAATCAACGGTGATAAGCCTGGGAATGTGTTAAAAAAGCACCTTGATGTAACAAAGTTAAAGAATACCCTGCATTTTTTACCATTATTATTTAGCTTTATTAGATCATGTGAATTATTTGAGTAACCCACAAAACACGCACAGAAACGTAGCTCACAGCACACTATGAAATATTTGGTCATTTCTTAAAGGGCTTGTGTGCAGTTACATGACAGACAGAGTTTATAGTTATATCATTGACCAAAGCCAATATTGCAATAGTTATTAATAATATATTTTGCAGCCCTACTACAAATGGAATAAACCTCACCACCAAGAACAAACAGAAACATCAGTCAGAGGATCTGTTACCTTGAATGTGTTCTGAAGAATGCGCAGACGGTGCAGTTTCTCATTAAGTAAGGGGTCGTTACAGCGACGGACAAACGAGCGTTTGTACTCTAGACGTGTAGAGGGCCTGTGTTCGTTCACAGCGGCCAGATTGGCCCTCTCAAGAGCACGATACAGATCACCCAGAGAATCAGCCTGCTGCCTGCGCTCCCGCTCCACACCTGCAGAGGGCACCACAGAGTTACAGTAAGGAGCCCATCGTTACTGAGTATTACTTGAGGGAGAGATAAAAACATGGCTATGTAAAGAGAGGGGTGTAGTTCTCTTATTAGCCCTAAAGGCTAAAAGGCAAACTGAAAACAGGTCACACAGCAGCCAAGCTGTTAAACCTGAGTTATTAAAAGAAGAATTCAAAACTCAATACAAAAGCTCAATTGTTGAGATACAAAAAAGTCATTGACAGTGATTTGATGTAAAATGGTGCAGGGCCTCATGATGTCCTTCACATGTCTTCTAAATCATATATACGGATAAAACTAATATAATGCCAAATCAGGGAAAAAAAAGCTTTGTTCTGGGATTAATTTGCCTTAGAATGCTCTGCAAGTATAACTTAATAGTGAAAAAACCCACATTCACCAATGTTTCCTAATTTAGGATTCGTTCTTTGGTTAGAACAAAATTTACACACACTCAAGAGAACAAAGGTGCAGCTTAAGAACAACCCTGCAGCTTAAGAACACATCATGAACCTGATAGACTTTTTCTTAGAACCTTTCTGAAGAACAAATTAAAGAAAAAAAGATATTGATGAATGAAGGCTATTGTTCTTCCCTACGAACAACCCCCCCCCCCCAAAAAGAAAACGTTGGTGAATGTCAGAATCTTTGTAAAAATTGCATATGTGGGTTGGTGAATGAGGCACAGTAGGCTTCAGGCAATGTATCTGTAACCATTTCAGATAATAACTTTCTCTGAAGGCGTCTTTAGAGGCATTAAACTCTTCAGAGGCCTAGTTCCTTTTCTCCACCACTGTGAACAATTCAGACTTGGTACATTTTTCTGGAATAAAGCATTTCACATCAAACCTTTGTTTACATTTTAATGAATTAAACACACAGAAATGTTAAAAATGAGTGGAATTCGCCCCACTACCATTTTTGAAAGCCTCCACTACTACAAGCGACCACAAGAAGGCAGTGTGACAGCACTCAGCAGTTATTTCTGTATCATGCACAATACATACAGTGTCCCTACACAGATAATAGTGTTCTATTCATTTAATGAAATATGGTCCATATTGGCAAGCTTATTAGAGATTCTGTGCTCATGAGCAAAGCTATTATTCCATATGTCAGAAGGATTTGCTGCCTTTGTCTTTTAGAGGCTTAAGAAAGGCAAGGAGATGGAGGAGAGAGAGGGAAGAAAGACCCCGCAGGCGTGTTCCTTTGCCCTATGCATCAGGCGACATTAACACAGGCTGAAAGGACTCTTCCTGATGTGCTGTGGGGCACAATGAATTCTCTGACAAATTGTGCGCTTGTATGTGCAGTGTGAGTATGACCATGCATGTGAGTGTGAGTGTGTAGGGGTAATATGGGGATGTAGGAATGACAAGTGTGAGCAATGAGAACTGTCAGAATAAATTATGGTCAATTATGATACGTCTTGCAAGAGTCTATCTAATGTTAGGGCAAGGGAAGGGTTTAGAGAAGACATACAACTGAATTACATACAATCTGATTCACTGTATAGACACCTGTTTTCACAGTTTCAGGTTCTATCTCTGCTAAAATACTTAAATATGGTTACAGAAAATGAAAAACAGCCACTTGTACTCTCCTACACAGCCCATTTTATCAGCCTTATCATCTGATTCTCTAGATGTTCAATAATTAATAAGTTTATGTGTGATTTTTAACAGCATATAGTTGTGAAAGCATGATACAATTCTATATCCAGCTTTCAGTGTGGCTCACCCCTTATAACTGTGATATCTGTGGGTGGCAGGTAGCCTAGTGGTTTAAAATAGCAAACCAGTAATATCATTGTAATATCAATACTGCAAAAGCCAACTAACAAACATTATATTCTGCAAAGGAATAATATCCACAACAAAAGTTATACTTTTTGGTTGGATTTTAATTGGCTTGCCCAGACACTGCCCAGACTGCGAGCAGCACAGCATCACCAAGCAAAGCAGCCCTGACTGAGGCAGTAGTGCGTAAGGACCTTGCCCAACTAGTTAGTGAGTGGAGGGCTGCACCCTTGGTGCTCCCATGGTTACCAAAGCTAGATATGACCAGGCTACTGCTGTGCCCTTGGACAAGACTCTGCCCCAACCTCCCCATTCAGTGCTGCTTTGCTTGGCAATGCTAGCACACTGTCTTTCTGGGCCAATAAAGGAAAGATGCGAATTACAGGGGTTCCTGGGGTCTTAGTTAATGTGTGGAAGAGTACATTACCAAACTAGACAAATGTTAAACCAAACATTTTGCTGCCATAGCCATGCTATGGTGAGTTAGCAGCCAGCCAACACAGGACTTCCTGAATACTAGGGGGTATTTATATAAAGGTAATATAATCTCCATATGCTCCGTGGAGAGGAGTGGGGTGGGGGTAGGGTTGGCACTGGGTCATTGGCTCCCACAAAACTAAAGTGCTTCTGCTATCTTATCAAAAAGAACATCACAATAGTGAAACTACATACAACAGTCTGAAACTACAATATTTACTTTATTACTTAATTTCTTATATTACCAGTTTATAACTGTTTATAAAAACTAATCAAAATGGACTAAAATATACTTATACTTTGAATCACTCAATTTCTGCTCATATGTCCACTTTTCCAAAATGAAACATCTCTGATTGAATAACAGCAAAACTCTTTTTTTTAAACAAATGTTTAAACTAAATTGTCGATAGTCTAATTTTGTTGTGGACGTTCTTTCTTCTTTGCATACACTGTTACCTGAATCTCTGGTGTATGGTTGGCCTAGCTGGTAGTGCTGGGCTTCTCTGTGCTCAGGCGCCCCTGCAGTAGCTGCAAGGATGGCGTGGAGGCCACTGTCCCGGGGCAATGTGAAGCTGCGGTGTTTGCCCACTCCTCCTCCACGGGAAGTGGTGGTTGGCTGTCTGAGTGGACTTGGCTCTCTGGGTGTTGGGGGCCCATAGCGCTCAGGCAGCGGGCCTCGCTGGGCAGGCAGAGTAGCCTGGCGTCGTAGCTCCACAGGTAAAGCTCCATTGGGGTCCAGGAAGACCGCATCCTCAAGGGGAAGAGTCTGAAGATAGTGCAGGCCAGAGCTGGTGAGTGGCGTCTCAATCAGGTCCTGCCACGAACGCCGCTGGTTGGCTGACTTGCGGCCAGGGGAGCTAGAGCCGCTCATGCTGCCTCCCCGCTGAGGCTCCAGGAGGAATTCCTCATGAGGGGAACAGGGTTGGATGGTTTCAGTGGAGGGCGGCCGGATATGTTTGGGCTCCAAGTAGGGGCTCATTTGCTGCAAATGAAGACAGAACAGACAGAAGTGAGTGGGATAGCATAGTGGGTGACACCATCACCTTGCATTAGACCTTGAAATGAACCCAACAGAACCAAAGGGTGTTGTTTAGATTCCAACATCATGAATATTTGTTGTGTTTTAACAGATTCTAACCTGCATTTTTCCACGCTTGTTAATTTTTTAGTACTTTCACTACCTTAAATAATTTTTTAGATGGAGCCACAACTTTGACATCCCAAAGGCCCACACTCATTAGAAAATAGGACATAAACAGTGAATTCAGAACCAGAAAAACTGCAACCAGTGCAACCAGAAAAAATTTTGTCTGACCAACATTGGTTGATGATGGGCTGGTTCGGGTCAGTTTTTGACTCAGTACATGATGATGTGCTTAAGGTCAGCTCAGGTTCGGATAGAAGGTTATCGAACTCGGGTCAGAATCGGTCTCAAAATATGATCCTGAGTGTCGAGTCCGGTCAGGCTCGAAAAGAACATTTTGGGGTGGATCAAACTTTGAAGCCCAAAGTTCTGCCTCATTTAAGCATTTGAGTGCTATACTAATAAGAATGTCAAGCAATGAGCAAGATGCCTACTCTTTTAAACCACTCTGGACAAGACTGTCCAATAAATGCATAAATATAGTTAAATGTGGTTTATGAACCTGTACAGAAAAAGGGCCAGATATTTTGAAGTCAGGTGAGCTATCAGAGTGTTAAATACGTAAAAGTATTTATGTAAAAGATTTGTAAGGCAGACTATTGTGATCTATATATTGTCACAGTTCCAAACAACACATTTCTACAATTTTTTCCATTACATTTTCCAATATTGAACACAGCAAGTGTCCTTTATGTTGCATAAATTTTCTTGTGACAAAAGAATGAATAGAAATGGTTGTAAAACGATTAAAAAATTACTTAGAATAAAATCCTTTTCATTCACTTGGATTAAAGGTTATGAACATTTATACAAGCTAAGAAATCCAAAAAACCCTCCAAAATGGTAAATGTACAGGAGTTTTACCATTTTGGAGGATTTTTTTGTATGTTCAACTGGTTGTCCAATTCTACCAGCTTACAATAGTCACACCTTTTTCTCTTCTGCAGTGTTTTAATGACTTTTATAGGAGTCAAAAGGGGTGAAGTAGCATGATGACGGAGGAATAAAGGATACCAGCAGGACACAATAAGAAATGTGGCATGCTGCTGTGCTGCCCTAGAGCTGTCACCATCAGTTAGCTTTTGAATATGAAAGCGTAATGCGTCCACACACACCCACACCCACACCCACACACACACACACAGCTTTTCTGCAGGATTACAGGACTGTTCTGGTTTGTGGGTCTCTCATTAAGATAAGCGGGGGCAGCTGCCATGGGAGCTCTTTTGTCTGAGAATTTACAGCCATCAAACTGCTCTCCCGAGCTTCAATAATTAATATGTCCTTCAGCTCTCTTCCTCCTTCTCTTTCACACCTCATTCTTCATCTTTCCTCCCTCCCTCACTCCCATCTCCATTTCATCTCTCTTTCCATCTGTTCACAGGTTTGATATCTTTATTACATTTAATGTGCGAAGCCCTCCTCTGTACTGCCTCTATGATGAATATTTCCCCTGTGCTTCTTCTATCCACCAAAGTGCAAAAATGTTATCAATGAACTCTAAAGTTCAGAATCCCTGTTTTCATAAATATAAAAAAGTTTTTGGAGGTACATGTGTAAATAATTATATTATGGTGCAACTAGTCTACACAACTCAACAGGTTTTTACAAATCTTTAAGAATCTGTGAAAAATGATATGAACATGGACGATGAACAGATGCTATAGATGATTCTAAATTGACTGAGAAAGCTGTATAACAATGAAGTGAAAATAAAATTATAATAAATTACTGTAACAGTTTTGGGTATTTGAAACTTGTGATACAATCTTAGGTGGATAACTTTCAAAGACATTAGAATAAATCAATAATTACAATCTATTATATATTAACTATGTAGTGATGCACTTTAAGTATTGAACAGAGCACTTTAAAATACATTCTGGTGTCTAGCTTATAGAATTTGAGTCTACACTGTCAAAGTTAAATTTGTACAAAATAACAGCAAATACTGACATGAAAGGATTCAAGCAAGAAGAAATATTAGGTATACTGCCTATATTTATGGTGCTTTAATTTGCCAAGATGTCCATTTCTGCAGTGCACCAGAGATTGAACAAAACCCCACATTCTCAATGATAAAGACTGTTGGGTTATCAGATTATGAATAAACAAACAAACAAAAAAAAGGAATAACCTAATTATCAGTGATCCGAAATTAAGCTTAAACTCCACTTCAACAACTGTGTGCCCAACATTTTGTAGTCTGGATAAACTTTTTTGTTTGTAACATGTGACATTCCAGTTTAGAAATTGGATTGGGGAATTCCTCTGATTTCTCAAAATTCCCATATAGTTAATTAATTAAGACGAAAACAAAGAAAATCATTCAGAGTGATTTGATGTGAAATGTTCAATTCTAGAGAAACATTTTCACATTTTCACAGTGCTGATGTCTGCCTCTAAAAGCTCCCACATAGAAAGTTATTACATAAAAATATTATGAATACACTGGCAGGTGACTAAGACATTGTTTTACAATAGTTCTGAGATCAATGGCCCAAAGCACATTTGTGTCAAAGAGGTACATGCAGAGCATTGCGAGTGTAAATAGTACCCAAACAAAATGTATGTTTTTCAGATTGACCAATATTGTTCCATTGTCAACTATATATTTGATTTATATAGAAACTCAGAAAACAGCAATAGGTTCACTAGTGGTTTTTGATAGTAAATACAATGGCTGTAATTGTATTACAGACATCATGACCCCTTGTTCCAATCACCACTGCTGTAAAGACATCTGAGCCACTAAGTTTCCCTGCAATAAAGCACTTCACATCAAAACACCTCTGAATGACTTTCTCGACATCTCAACGATTTAATTATGCAGAAATGTTAAAAAATCAGTGGAATGACCCTTTAAGGGATGAAATCTAAAGCAGGCCATCAGTTAAAGATGGCAGGTTCAGACAAAAATCTCAAGTGCTAGTGTGGATATTCTTCCCAAGAGAAGTGGAAATTGGGAAACATACTAAGGCAGAGTGAGGGTAGGTGTCATAGGGTGGAGGAGGGCTGTCCTGTTTAGGCATCGGAGACATTTGATCAGCATCCTCATGGTCACTCTCACTCCAGTAGTCTAAAGTCAAACAGAAGAAGAAGAAGAAGAAAAAGAGAAATAACAGACATAAGCACAGTGTTATTTATGAAAACGCACATCATGCTGTAATGCTTTCTGGTTCCTTTGATCAGAAGAGACAGTCACCAGCTTCGTCAATATATGGTGATTCATATTAAAACAGGCTTTGTCTGTCTATCCTCGTCAGTCAAGTCACCTTGTCACAAGAGTGCTTTCAAGTCAAACGCTCAATATATCCAACACATAAGAAAAGGCTTACCTATATTTATAAAACCTATATACAAGATCAGAGTATGGGAATAATTGATTTGACAGGATCAGTGGAGCATGAAGGCTTCCTCTCACCATGATCCTGCCGAATCCTCTCCTGCTCCGAGTGAGCCACTGCTGCCATGTTTAATCGACTCAGCCACCTGTGTGTGAATGGAAAAAAACACCAGTCACCTGGGAAGCTGCTAAATGCTAACATAATGCTCCTTAAATGTTATGGAAGTGCAGCTGAATTGAGAACTCAAGTTGCGGTGGTGTGGGGCCACTGTATACTGCCACAGTCGAAACAAAATCTTGTATTTCCAAAAAAGTATGTTTTCAGAAGGAAAGAACATAAAGAGCCCATCATTTAGAAAGAAAAGAGTTTGGTGTAGTGCATAAACAGTGTTAAAGTTTCAAAAGGTGTAATTCACTCCCCAGGCCATACATTTCATATATGGAAACTTAGTTGCAAAAATAGCTAGTTTTGAATGAATCATTTATGTGATGTTACAAAAAATATTCAAGTCCAGTTCAGGCTAAAGCAGTTTAATCCTACCTGCTCAAACTGAAGTTATAAGGATGGCCATTTTAAATGAGGCACAATACAAGGCAGACAATCACAACAGAGCTTAATTACATAGTAACATACTACATAGCTTAGTAACTAAAATGGCTTGTTTTATTCTAAGGGTTAAACAGAGATTGGAAAATAGTCATTTAAAAATGAGTGATGACTATTTTTGGCAAATAAATCAGGAGAAAAATGTACAATGTGGGCCCTTTAACATAGTCAATATATTTTAATGTAACAAGATATTATAGTTTTGGAATATTTCAATGTTTTTCCGTCAATGACGATATACTCAATATATTTACCATGTATGCTAGATCCAGGAAACTAGGGAAGATTTTGTGTATTTAAATTTAATGGTCTCTTTAGCTTGTTGAAAACACTCTCTCACCTGTTCATGTCATCCACATTATCTGCTGCAAAGTAGAAGCTCTTGATCTTGGGATGACATGCCTTAAAAGCACTTCAGTGGAACAAAGAGGAACAGAACATTAGCAAACATTAGCACTCTCTCTGAGGTGTGAAATTTGTTTATGTTCGTGCATAAAAGGTTAAACTCACAACTTCTTGCGGCATTCATTTGCTCGATCAATTTTGAACTCCGGCAGGCTGACAAAACCTTCTGCTTTCTCATCCTGCAAATGAAAAACAAAGCTTTTGCTGCTCTGAGTCTGAGTACACAGACAGAGGATGTAAGGAAGAATGGAGTGAACATTAGATGTTCAATTTCCAAGCATGAACTGGTTTGAAGGCTCAATTTCAATCCAAAACTTCAATTTTGATTTCCCAAAATGATCTAATGATTTACATTGGTCCACACTTCAGGTCCTCACGCTCATAAAAACCATTACTTACATTTTACTTTTATAGTCGTTACTGAATAATAAGCCTTAAGTTTAATAACTGAATAATGAGCCTAATGTTCAAGGAGTTAAGGCTCACCTCCTCATTGATGTACCAGTACAGACATGTGTCCTTCAACACCACCCAGTACTTCTTCCATTTCTGAGAAAAGTAGCTCTTAGCATCTTTCTTCTTCCACAGCCAGCCTTCACAGTCTCCCTGACCCAAGTCCTTACATGAAATCCGTCGCTTACTGATGGAGGAGAGGGAGCCAGCTATGAAAAGAAACAGGAGAAAAAATCTGCTTACAGAGGGTAATGAGTACAGAAATAACAATAACAAGCCCAGATTTTATAATGATTTTATAAAAAGTGGACCAAGAGGTTTATTGGCTCAAAAACTGTAGACATGTCATCATTAAAGTGCCCATATCATTGAAAACCAGTAAAGTAAAACACTTTGATGTTGTATGTAATTTCAAACCATACATATATAGTCTACATGGAAACAGATAATTTCAAAGATTTTGAGATCATTTACATATCAATATTTAAAAAAACAACCAATTTAATGCTAAAGCATAAAAAGCAGATGGAAAACAGTCAAGTAATATAATGAATTTGAACTGTTTTTAACAAAACTGCAAAATAAAACATAAGAAAAATGTACAGTATAGGCTTTAATTGTATTGTGTTGAGGTAACAAACTCCTTTCATGCTGATTGAAAATGTGTGGCATAATTACTCTCATAAGATATTTCATTCAACAGTGTAGAAGAGCCTTATTCCATGACAGAGAAGAGCTCAGCGTCTCACCCCTTAACTTCTTCTTCGACCTTGACAGCGCTGAAGACTGATCGAATGTCTGCAACACATAACAAACCCATTACTCAAACCACTGTCCACACCAAACCCTGCCTCACCTCTAACAGTGGAACCTCTGCGAAAGCTATAATGTACCACTCACATGATAAATGGAAGAAGTGTCTGAGGTGGGCGTGGTTACTGAGTCCTGTCGCAGCATCTCCATTTGAAGAGCAGGGACCAGGGCGTAATGGGAGGGGCTACTCCCTTTCTCATTCTTCCTCCGGCTCCGCCTACTGCTGCTGCGTCCTATCAGGAACTCGTCAGGCCCTGCCTTATCATCACCAACATAACGAAGAAGGGAGTTCTCTGTGTGCACAATAACATCATAATAAATATGATTTTGTGGTCTATGCAGAAACAGCACTGTCAAACATACTTGAGTTCTTGTCTAAAGCTACACGACTCATTATACTGGTCCATTATACAGTGAAATTTACATTAGTCAAAGAACTTGGGGTTCAAAAACTTTCAACTCAGGCAACGTTTGCCTACAATTAACCCATTTAATCCCAACACTCTTTTGAGTTTGTAAAGCTCCACAATAGCTGTTAATGTCTACGGTTTTTAAATTGAACAAAATATAAACTCAATTATATAAATATATAAATTCAATTACAGTCTTCCTTTCATATGCCATTTTTATAAGTAGTGTAAAATGTCACATGATCAGAGCCCTTAAATTTAAGCATGCACCTGAGAATATGTCTGTATCAAAGCTCTCCAAAAGGAAGTTCATAAAGACACAACTACCATATTTGTTGTATATATTCTATAAAGGACCCATATCCTACATTTTTCTGCTATTTATTGCTTTCTCCACTGATTTCATTTGTGTGGGTTTATGTATCAAAACCATTGTAATTAATTTTATATGACCATTCTCCAGCCTCTCTTTATCCTTTAAATTAAACAGGCTGTTTTTGTTTCTGTGCCATTTAAGACTGATATATGTAAATGACCTCTGTTCTGTCTTTTATGCCTCATTCAAGAAGCACTCCTTATAACTTTAGCATGAATGGGTGGAACTAGACTGCTGTAGACTGAAAAGGTGTATGCAATACATGCAAAACCATGAATTCTAAACAGGCTGTTTTTGCAGCTTAGTTTCTAAACATGGACTGTATGGACTGAATAGAAATTTTGACAATGTTTACTTTTGTTTTAAAAAATGAGGAGCACTTGGTTTTCAACAGTATAGGTCATTTAAACGGTCAGATACTGATATTCTATTAAGACTGTACTTTATATCATGCTCACAGGACAGTTTTATTTCATATAGCTTGACTGAAGTTTGGGACATACTAAAACATGATGACCCTACAAAGAGTACATAGCATTTGTTGTGTTGTTTTTGTTTACTGTTATCAATACATTTTTTAGTTGTTGTATAACTGTGTTCAATTGTTCCACTGATGTGACCTTTGGCTCTGTAGATTTTACAATTTGACTTTTGTAACCCGGAATAAATCGTGTTCATGAAAAGGCATCCAGTTTGTGTCATGGAGCAGTCCAATGAGTAAAATGTATGTTTTCACAAAACTGGGAAAAATTGGGATTAAACAGGTTAATAAAATGTGCTACAGAGGATGAAATGATTACAGAATGCTGGTTTATAAATCAAGAAAAAGAAACATGCATTCTGTCACTGTGACTAAATAGACTATTATCTCTGCTCCTACTCTCTTTGCCACTGAACTGCTCACAGCCAATCAGATGTCAGCATCTTACCAGGACCTCCCTCTTGGAGTTTCCATGGCAATGGAATAGCATAAAATCTCAAATTCTCAGACAAAGAGAAGGACACAAACGCAGAGAAACATAACATGGGGAAAATACAGGCGAGGGGAGGGAGGGAGGATCGACACAGAGCAAAAGCCACAGATTAAAACGGGTGGTGAGAAGAAGTAAGAGGGTCAGAGGGAACTTGATGGAAATTGAATCCGTATTCATGGGTTCAGCATGACCAATAGAAGAAGGCTAAACACCCCCTGCCCTCCTACTGCCTCTCTCGCTCCCTCCTCCCTCACCCACCTCTCCTCAGCTCTTTCTTCAGCTTGGCTGGGTCTTCATAGTCTCCCACCCAGTTATACTCCACCGGCATGGAGATGGGCCTCAGCCTGCCTGGCTCACAGAGACCGATGAATTGCGTCAGAATCACACCACACAAAGCACCACACAAAAAAACTCACAAAGCCAGTTACAGATTGTACTTGAATGTAATTGAATTTTACAGTGATTTTACTGTGATTTAAATGTGTTCATAATTTCCACATGAACAAAATTACTTCAACACAATTTTGCTTTTTCAGCTTAAATGTGACAATAATTATTTTTATTTATAGTACTGTGCACAAGTCAGAGACCTCACTTTCATTTATTTAATTTCCAAATGAAACAGTCATTAAGTTATTCATTTTTCAGGATATATCTGTGCGGGGATTAGATATGGACCATTCTACTGAATTAATTTAAACTGTGATCAAAAACATTAAAAAAACATTTAAGTCCTCATACTTTAGATGCTTACAAATAGTATTATGGTCTATTTAAACCCAACACATTTATTAAGATAGTAGTAAGCTAAATATGTATAAAACCATTTACAGGATATTTTCTGTTGAGAGACTGTCTTAAACCCTTCATTTTTGGAAAATACTACAGAAATTGTATTAAAGATAGATTTAGCATGACTTTAATTTTTAAATAAAAAAACTTTCAAAATTCAAAAATTTTCATGTCACTAGCAAAACACAAATGCTGTGTCCAAAACCACATACTACCATACTAAATAGTATGTCAAAACTAGTACACCATCATTAGAAGTCTCTTCATTACATTATTATGTATAGTAGTATGTGGTTTTGGATGCAGCTAAAAAGTTTTAATTAATAGGTAGAGCAGGAAGTGAGGCTGCATGTATGTATAACCTTAGGGATTGTTACTACCAAACATATATTTTCTGCAATTAAGAAAACTTTTTTGTGTTTCCATAAATGTGATTTTATGTGTGTACAACCATTCAAAGCTGTATTTGCTAATCTAGCACAGGCCAGTGGTTTTGAACTAAAATGTCACTACCAAAACAGGCAATAGTGAAACATTTGGTAAAGTTTCTGTATTGTTATGATTGTTTTAGTAGTGACAAAAAGGAATCCATTATGTAAATAAAATGAACACATTTAAGACATAAGCTCATTCAAAGCCAATGGATTTTAGTCTAAATTCCAAGTTAAACGCCCATAAAATCCATAAAATACAATTTACTTCTGTAGAGTTCCCAAATCTGGAGTTAACATTTTTTTGAAAATAACAGAGAAAATTGCGCTCTTAACAACCATGTAAAATCTAGTTTAACACCAAAACAGTCAACATCAGGTAAATAGCATATGTAGCTTTCATCTTTGAGAAGATCTGGCTCCACTCTTGCCTCAACAACTAAATTTAATATAAATGCTTTTCATTATTTACTGTGTCCACTCGCTGCTTTTATTGCAGCTCCCATTATTTTCATGAGACTTGCTCATGCTTCAGTTGCTTCAGTTTTTAAAAGAAATCTGCAAGGATGTTTTTAGTGCTTCTTATAAACACGTCCATAGGTCAGTCTTAGATGTAGGTTACATTTTCTGCCTCTCATGACCCAAGTAATCGCTATTACAAATTTAGACTCATCAGTCCATGAAACCCTACACAAGATGAAAGCTTTAAGTACAGCTTATTTGATGGTGACAGTTTTGGTGGTCTATCAAATTTCCCTTTAAAAATATCCTCAGGTGAGTTTGGGTAGTTGCTTGTATGAATGTTAACCCCTTGGAATCCCAGGCTCATTACATACTAAGACTTATTATTCAGTAGTTAAAGGAAGCCTTGGGAACAGCTTTTGTTGGGGCATAACTTTTACATAATTGCTATTTTGACTGGAAATTTGATAAGCAAAAGGGTGGTCTTTGACTTTTTCACAGTACTAGAAATACTTTATCAAATGTGGAAATTATGTAAATGTTTGAATCACATGAATTCAATCCTTCACCTTATTCAGTGCAATTTTCCCTTATACAGATCAGTCTAAGGGCTCAGACAGAAAAGATTTTCACTGATTAACACGGGCCACAGGGCTATGCCATAGCGAGGCTGATTAAAGAAATATGCATCTGTGGTGTAGACATCAAACCATAGCAGTCTGGACTGAGGAGAGCAGTTCAAAGCATGTACCATATGTTGGGGTGTTGTCCCTGCGCACAGGAGGAGGGCCCTGGTTCTGGTCGTATTCGTAGCAGTAGAGAACCGCATCCTCATCCAGCACAGGAAAGCGTCGTCGACATTCCTGGTCCAGGAAAGAGTTTGGTGACTCTGAACCTTTAGCAACGTCACGCTGGGCCAGGTCACTGGCTGTTCCTGTGTCCTCTCTGCAACAGAAAAAAACTGGGTGTCTCTATTCTGGATACAGATTTGTATAACTTACACATTATATATTTAAATGTTTTAGATATGTTATTCAAAATTTTAAATTTTATTTTGGGAACAAGTGATGATACACGGTAAATAGTTTTGTTGAGTTCTGTTTCAAGATTTGATCACTACTTCTGTATATTCACTTCTAATCTCCAAGATAGGAACGGTATGTGAGAAACCGCAGTGATGGGTTGTCATACTGAACGACATAATCTTGAAGGCAGCATATGTTTCTCTAAGATGTGTATATATTGCATCTTTCAGTTAACGGTGCCTTCACAGATGTGCAAGTGACCCATGCCATGAGCTCTAATACACCCCCATACCATGACGAACACTGGCTTCTGAACTTTACACTGGTAACAATCTGAAAAGTCCTTTTTCTACTTTTCAATATCAATTATTCCAGAAACCTGAATGGTTGACTTGTCAGACCACAGTATATTTCCACTGTGCATAAGTATATTTTACATAAGCTTGAGCACAGCACTCCTTCCCATTTCTGGACATTGTTGACATGGCTTCTGCCGTGCATAGTATAATCTTAGTCTTTATTAGTGAATGCAGCAATGAGCACAGCACTCAGGCCCATTTCTGGACATTGTTGACATGGCTTCTACTGTGCATAGTATAATCTTAGTCTTTATTAGTGAATGCAGCAATGAGCACAGCACTCAGGCCCATTTCTGGACATTGTTGACATGGCTTCTGTAGTGCATAGTATAATCTTAGTCTTTATTAGTGAATGCAGCAACAAACCTTGTTTACTGACAACTGTTTGACAAAGTATTCCTAAATTCATATTGTGATATCCAACACAAAAGAATGCAGGATGCAGTGGTGGACATGTGTCTATGTGTGTCTACCTGGGTGTGTATGGCTCTTCTGGTGGTGGGGGGATGTAGAGGTCCTGCAGGGCGCAGCTGTCCCGCCTGGATGGTGTGCTGAGGGTGCTGGAGGGCGTGGCTGCACTGCTGCTGGGGCTGGGGGGGATGATGGGCTGAGAGAAGAGCAGAAGCAGCAGTAATCATTAGCATTTGATACAGATTACTGCTCTACAGGTGAGAAAGCGAATATTCATATCTGTGTAGTCATAGCAACATAACTGTCCTAAAGAGTGTATCATGAAATGAGTTTATTATTGATTTCACTATCCACTCCTCTTTCTTCCTCCCCCTTGTCTTCTCTGTCTTCTTTCTTTCTTGCCGACTGTCTCATTAGGTTGATTTATCATTAGCTCTCAGAAATAAAGGGTTTTTAAAGACCTTTTTGTTTTGGAAGTACATTTCTAGGAAAAACCTTATTTTTCTGTCAAAACACCTATCAAGAACAAATAATTAATTTTTCAGATTCTTCTAAGGATATAGATATAAGACGATTCAGTCTCATAAGAAAGAGGAATAAAATAAGTGAAAAACAGGAGTTTATGAAAATATAGTTCAAAAAAGTATTGAAAGTTATAGAGAAATGGGACTTCTAAGAACTGAACAAAACCTGGTAGGCCACCATCAGATAAACAGTACTTAATCTTTTAAATGGACAAAAAGGGGGCCAACATTTTATTACACACTTCTATGACCTAACAGTAGCTCAGCCAGTTTGCACTGAAGTCCCTATAATTACTGAACAATAAGCTTTAGTATGAAATAAGTCTGGAATTTTATGGGTTTAAAGCTTTTATCTTTGAGAGAATGCCAGAAACAATGGACTGACCACCACAGAGTCCAGATCTCAACATCATTTAACAGGATTACACCAATTGTGAAGCACAAAATGCAGCCAATTTCTGAAACTGAACTCTGGAGGTGTGGAAAAATACAGATTTCTTTGAAAAAAAACTGAAAGCATGATTTTTGAAAATAATGTAATAAATGCAAAGGGTAGATGAACTAAATACAAAAATAAAATTTAGCTGTTGAGCTTCTGTGTAATGATCTATTAAATATATGTTTATGCCTTTTTCCCTGACACTGAAAAATGCATGACCTGTATTAAATTGCTGGAAATTAAATAAATGAAGTTTGGTTTCTGACTTTTGCAAAGTATGTGTAAGACATATACATAGAACATGTCCACTACAGTAAGGTGTTTGGACATCATGTACCACTGATGGTCTAGATGAAACCTGCACTTTCCTTTGCCAATAATTAAATCCCTGACAGACAGGAGTAGGAAAAGGGATTGGGCAGAAACGGATGAGCAGCAGATTAGAGCCAGGGGAGTCAAAAGAAATGGTGGTGGGGTGTGGGGGGTTGGAGAGAATGAGGAGGATGGGTTGAGATTTCCCATGCGCTCCAGTTGGTCATTGCCCTTAGGGCAAAGAGGCAGCTTTTAACGCAGTGCATCCCTCAGCATGGGGGCTGGGCCACCATGGATCATCATTCACACACACACACACACACACACACACACACACACACACACACACACACACACACACACACACACACACACACACACACACACACACACACACACACACACACACACACACACACACACACACACACACACATAGATGCCAGCTGTACCTGCAGGGCCAGGGGCTTCCATCTCATGTTCTTCAGTAAGGCAGGAGCGGAAGTGAGAGTGCTCTGGGGTCTTTTCTTTAGCGTCAAAGACACACCAGCGGGGTCACCACGCAAAGAGTTCACCAAGTTCTTCAACTGCCAGCCCACCTGCACAAGCACAGAAATATACACTTCAAAAAATGAAGGATTTTTGAACATGCATTTGGTGTGCAATGTGTAATTGATGTAGAACATTTACATTATGTGGAGATTTTTTCAACTTTAAAAAGATTTTTCACACTCACATATCTCATTTGTAAAGACAGTCCTTCAAAGAACTAGGCACTGAAGCGTTCGTTAGTTGAACCAAAAGCGGTTCTTGTATGGCATTACTCCAAAGAACCTTTTTTTGGCATCTATGTTATTATAAATGTAGGTGGATTGTATATCAATGTAAAATGTGCCAAGTCAGCCCTATCAGTTTTGAGGATTATAATCATTATAATTCATTATAATAATGTTATATGTTTGTTTGAAAGTTGAAATTTTGGTTTATTTGTACAGAAGAATCACACTTCTTCAGAATTCTGTCTATACACCATTCTGGGATGGATTACTGACCGGGTCACTGAGGCCAGAGCCCAGGCATCTTGAACTGCCTTGAGAGGGTTGAAAATCTTGGGTCAATCCATAGCAGATATAAACATTAGATGAATGAGTAGTCCTTGGTTATGTCCAAATTACAAAATAAATCTAAAAATATACATATTTTATCTTTTCTCAGGCCCTGTTTTGTTTTCAATCTCTTTCAAATGAGATGTTAGTGTTTGCCCTTTAATATGTGTAAGACCGCTGCTGTTTTGCATTGTGAAAGAAAAAGCGAAGAAATCATGATTCAAATTTTACACAAAAATATTCAATTCTTTACAAAACTGTTATGATGTAGTCAAAGTAAGACAATGCAAATTAATAATGCTAATTTTGCTTATTTTCAAAATAATTTCCATAAAAACTCAAGTGTTGCTAAAAATGGACATAAACATGAACATGAAATATTGTTCATTCTCACCTTTCTGTTTGTAGAATCATGTAGATGTTCATGTTTTAGTGTATTTTTAAAACGTCTTACCAAAACAGTCTTACTAAAACAAACAAACTGAACTGATTAGTGGTGAAATTTTATGTTGTGATGCATTGAATCATTTCCTCTAGCAATATAATCAAAGTAAATCAGCATGACAACAGAGATATATGAGCAACATATGTCTCCAAAACACAGACCTATGCCCATGGCATCATAAGCTTTTTGCAGCACTGTGTAATTAGTTTTTTACAGCACTGTGGTTCTTTTTGTCTCCCATTTCTCTTGGCAAACTGTCTTTACCATCACTGTGCTTATGGTGTTCTTAGTATCATACATGCAGTCTTTCTCAAAAATCAATGAGCAGAATTATTACCAAAACATTCTACACAAGCAAATTTTAGATGTACATGTGGGGTAGGAATGGAAATGATTTTTATGTGGGGTAGGAATGGAAATGATTGAGGTACAGATCACTGCTTATTGTTCCAGGTGTAACTGCTGCTGCTTTTAGGTCATAATATTTGGAGTTCCATGAAATTACCATTATACCATTATCAATCATCTATTATTTAACCATATATATATATATATATATATATATATATATATATATATATATATATATAAACGTATATGAATATTTTCCCCTCACTGTAAATATTAGCAGAAGGTGAGCTGCATGTGATGGGGGTCTGTAAGTGGCATGTATGCCATGAGACAAAGGCGGCAGGGTGAAATTAGAGTGATAATAACATAGATGGCACGCACCACTGTCTGATGATTGACCTGAATGACCTCGTCACCAGCATGGATTTTCTTACAGCGGTCAGCTGGGGACTGCAAGTAAGAGACAGAGAGGAAGTAGAAAGAGAGAGATAAAAAAGTGTGAGAGAGAGTGTGTGTAAGAGAGAGAGAGGTGGAGAAAGGACAATGGTGGAAAAAGGGGGGATTACACGCAGCTCTACACCCTCAGTCATTTCCCAGTGTGTCATCAGTTTTTTCATTATTGAAATAATGAAAATGGCCTTTTACCCCTTCTGTAGTTCCTGTAATTACATGTAGACCATCGTACGTCGACTTGATGTACATGCCCTGGGGGAAGAAGAGGAACATTTTAGAGCCATTGCCTGAAAATCCCGGGCACACAGACACTGAACACGTCTACTCTATTTCAAAGCCCCTTTGCTGTCAGATACATGTACTCAAACAACCTTTGACATACAAGTTTCAAAACAGCCAGAGAGAGGAGAAAGAAAGAACAAGCATGAGAGAGCAAAGCTGTGTTTTATCCAGCTCTGTCCAGGCTCCATAGAACTGCAGCATGTGTTTGTGCATTTGTGTGTTTGTTTGTGTGTGTGTGTGTGTGTTTGTGAATGCGGGGAAGCATTAGAGCTCCAAGCTTGCATGACCACTACCACTAGCATCCTTGACTAAGTGCTGATGAGTGTGTACAGTGACGTGCAGGGGAGCGGTAGCGTGTTGTGCTCCTCACGTGCTGCTCAACATTCTTCCTGCTTTTGCCACTGTTCAAATATGTCCGGCCTCTCGAAGCCTCACATGCTGCTCCAAGCAAGCCACACCACCCCCTATCCATTCCACTCACATTTCAACCATGAATCAACTGATCACAACAGTCTAATGTTTAGCTTTTTGAATTCTAGGCTTATTAAGACTTCTTTTTCAGTAGTTATTTTATATTATTCGCTATTATGATAGTGATATGAGAGTGATAGATTGACATGTGAGCCCACATACATTAGGGCTTAAGGGGACAGTTTGGTCAAAATTGGCATACTTTTCCCCTTAGCCTAAATAAATGCTAGGTGTGCAAAGTTTGCTTCTTTAGTTTTGCACTGAAGCGACAAAGTGGAGTTACCATTGTGCAAATTTGCCTCAAATCATGTCAAATCTCAAACAGTCTTGTGTATGTGACTACTGACACTGTATGCCATCCAAACTTTGCCCATTTATTTTTCTGTTTTCACAAATCATCACTGTCCAAAAAAGCCCAAAATTTCTTTCCCAGTGTTTCTGCATCATTTCAGTACAGCAGCTGGCCTTTGCATGAAAATGTAATAATGAATGGACCAATAGAAATGCTCCAAAATTATTTACAATAAAAATTCAAAATAAATCTAAATAAATAAAATACATTCACATTAGTTTACATTAAAGGGGAATTCCACCATTTTTCTAAATTCCTGTATAAGTCAGTCTTGATTATGTAAACAATGTTATTCAGAGTGGTTTAGTGTGAAATGGTTTATTATTGAAAAACTTGGTGTCTCAGATTTCTTTAGAGTTATGGTAATAGGAACCATAGGTCACAATGCCTATAACACAAATCAGGCATCAGGCAACAAATTCATAAACATCTCATATAATACAGGTAATAAACTCTCCAGATGTCTGGTTCCTATCACCACCACTGTGAACAATTCTGACTCAGTTTTTCAGTTTTTTCAGAATGGAGATTTTTGGAGAAATTATTATTAGTTTTTTACAGCAATGAAGTGTCATACAAGGCCATAGGATATCATTCAAGTCATTTTATAGATAACAGTATGTGTTTAATGTAAGACTAATTCTGCTGTGGCAGGAGTTTTTCATTTTGCTGTGGAGGGAAGAACAGGGGTTTAAAACATCTTTGAGCAGGTTCTGAATACAGCAGCAATGTATTCAGGTTAGCCTCATGAAGCAGATGGAATTCACTTTACATATTACCCATAAATGAACTCAGCTATTACTCATTCTGGCTAAAGCTTAATCACTTAAGTTTTGTCCGGTAAAAACCTAGGAGATAAACAAATCTCATGCTAATGTTGAGGTGTCCAGTTCCTGCAGTCATGATTTCAGTGCAGTTTTAGCTGGGCTCCAGCTCTCCAGGACCAGAACTGGACATACCAGTACATGGGTACATACTTCACAAAGCCACATGCATGCAGCCACACCCACCAGCCCCTCTGTGGACTTGATGTTGTCCAGATGCACCACTTCCAGATGAGCCGCCTGCGACACCATGGGGTCTGAGGACAGCGTGATGATGTGGTCACACACTCCTGACAGCGTCTTACACTGCAGAGGGAGGGGAAAGAGACCAAACAGGTATTTCAGGACCAGTGGCATTCTAGGTCAGCCCCAGTTCACTCACAAAATGTGCATTAGCAAAAATAAACTTTATTTATTGTATTATGCACTGATGATGAAATGCCCTCAGACCACTGTACAATATCAACATAGCAGGAATGTATGAATACAGATGAATAAATACAATGCAAACAAGAGGGTAATACTCTAGAAAGACTGCAACAGTCAGACATAGATTTTGTTCATTGGTTTATAGTGTCTGTAATAAATGTGCAGTTACACATTAACAATGAATAAAGCAACAATGCAACTACTGTTGATATATTCACTGTTACACTGTTACTGTAGCATAGCTTATGGAGATACACAGTCTCAGGTTTTACTCATGTAACTGCACAAGTGTGTTATACTTGTAGCAGCATATTTTTCTTATTTAATCCAAATGAATAATAGAGTATAATAGTGAGTAATTACAATTGCATGAACTATTGTTTTTCAGGAGATGTGCAATTACTGACTATTACTTCCACTGCATCTGTATAGGGAACGCCAACTTTCCTAACATTTAGCTGACTGTACTAATGATGCAAATATTCCACAGAAACTACATTAAATTACGTAAAAGCAACTCTTTAAAAATGAGTAGATCGTTCATGTGTAGTTGTTATGTAGGCACATTAAAATTACAGATAATTATAGGTAGTCCACACACTGCATTTAGGGCAGTAAAATACAACACACATATTAAGGATTATATTGCAAAATGCATTATAGACCATTTCGAAGAATTTTGTTTTAATTTTTTTTTCATTATATACATTGCTGAGAGTGGGCTTTACACAAAGAAGAAATATGAATTATATGATGAATGAGACCATTATTAGAAAAAAAATAAAATAAATTTTTCACTGTATTCATATATACATTTCAGATGTTATTCTTTTCAAAAACATATTATATTTAAAAAGTTATAAATAAATGTGTTACATTTTGGAATAAAACATCATATTTCACATAAAAGTTATTTACACACTACAACAGCTAGCTAAATGTTATGAAAGCTGGCATTTCATGTGCAGGCACAGCACAGGTGCGCTTATAAAGTAGGTAATTACACACTTGTTACAATCAGAAATGGCCTTTGAAAAACAGTGGCCTATTACAAATGTGGAATTACACAAGAGAAAATATGCTGTTACAATTATCAAGATACACGTGTTTAATTACAGTAATTACATTGTTGTTACATGTATTTAATGAGTAACACAGTGATTACAGAAAATTATTGTAAAGTGGGATCAAGTAAATGTCATTAAAGATTTAATTTAATTTAATTCAGGCTTATTTCTATTGTTCTACTAATCACAAAATGCTCAGACAACATAAATAGCAGCTGGTCCTATCGAAAAATAAAAATGGAGGAAAGGTTTAGATATGATGGCATATGGTATATGATGATATGCTATCTAGGAGTCATATCAAACATAGGGATCAGGTGATGAAGCAGGCTCCCTCTCTCTCTCTCTCTCTCTCTCTCTCATAAGCAGATTGCACTGCTGGGCTGCAATATGCTGAGCTTTTGATTGTGTGGTCACTGTGACGTCCCATAAACACCATCTGTGCTGAGATGGCGGGGACGTTGTTGATGCTGTGTGATGTAATCACGTGAGCAGGCAGTCATGTGATCAGATGAGCATCTATGACAGATCACCGTCATGAGCTACTGCCATCGGCCTATTCATCTGTCTCCCATCTTGTCTCTCATTCTGTCTCTATTTCTGTTTGTGGATCCAGTTACCCATTCGTGAATTCCCGGTACTTTGGGTACGTCTCTGTACGAATTGTATGTGTCATTAGCAGGAGTGTTATAGGTGCTGTGGCTAAAGATCTCTTTCTCTCTCCCTCTCTCTCTCTGTCTGTCTCTGTCCTGTCCTGGTATTTATAGCAGGAGGGCAGCTGCGTCCTGATGGGCATTGCAGCATAAGACAGACAATCTGCAGAGCTCTATAAATTACACACACGCACACACACACACACACACACACACACACACACACATACAGACACACACATACAGACACACACACACACAGACACACACACACACACACACACAATTTTTCACTTACCACATGCAGAATTTTATTCTCTGCTTCATACACGGTGCTGTCCTGCAAAAGAGGGAGAGGCGACATTTTACATTAGGATTATTCCATGTCATCTCATCCAGGGCCTAGTAGGTGACATCATAGACGTCCTCAAAAAAGAAAGAAAAAATTATTTAATTTTTGCAACAGTGCAAAATGTCACACTTATGTTTTAGGCCTCTTAAATTAAATGAAACTCCTCACTAAATGCTAACTGACTGGATGGAGATAAACCTTTCAGAGCAAATAAATACAACACTAAGAATAATATTTCACATTAAATCAATTTTGGGCTGATTTAAGCCAATGTATTACATGTGTAACTGCTGAATGTGAAATCATGTTACATTATAAAATTAACACATTTAATTTCCTTGACTTTTCATTTCATTGAAACAAGTATATGAATAAACTATATTACATGAATACAGTTTCATCTTTTAATTTATTTTCCTCTGACAATAACAGGATGAATGTAATACAGACTTGATATCAGTCACACTTACCCAATTCAACTTGATATTCAATTAAAAAAAATATTGATGAATCAGTTTAGTGATACACAATTTGAATGAAATCCAAGGTATCTACAGGTCATTTCATAGCTGTGTTTAGCAGTCTGAAGAGTCTCCACAAGGGGAAGCTGTTAGCACTCAAGTTGCTTTTGTGTGCTGCCTGAGTAGTACTAAATTTTGCATGGAGAACTGAATATACCCTACAGCTAACTTGATATCTATTGAATTCCTATTGAAAAGTGTGGACATATGTGTGTACATAGAAAAAAGTCTGGTTAATTTCAATTACAGGCAAGTTTTTGCCTTCTTAAAAAAGTTACCATTTCAAAAATATGAGGTTTAGGTCCGATAGTGATGATACGTGCATATATATATATGTATTTTTCAATGACTTCCTTCATTAAAGCATTTTAAAATCTTTAAATGGCTCTGTTCGGTCTGTAATTGTTCAGTCATGTCAATTTTTCTTGTACTGACTTAAAAAAGCATACGGATTACTCCATGAATCATCAAACAAACTGACAGATTACGCGACTATTCAAATAAATGATAGTGAGAGCCCTAATATTATATATGTTATTTATGTGGAAATGATGGATACATTACAATCAATTAAATGCATGCCTTTTTTCCAGTGTGCAGAAAATTGAATGTGCATTTGTAACAAGAATAATAATAAGAAGCAGAAGGTCTTGCAGCCAACAGGAAAAGATTAATTAGTCAGTGGAACAGGCAGGTGTAGCAGGTGAGGCAGGGGAATGCTGTGTATGTGTGGTGCTCATGCTGCATGTCCTGCAGCCAAACCCTGTCTGAAGTGCTGGAGGCAGCTGAGCTATCTCTCCCTCTCAGACAGCAGCGAGTGGTGAGTCAGTCCACCCACGCTGTGCTGCTGCAATAATTCCCTTTTTCCTCTCTCTCCTCTCCTCATTTCCTCCCCTCCATCCCTCTGAGACATCAGCTCTCCGTGACCACGTGTGGGTGGCGACGGCTGCTTTCTAGGAGGAACTCCGCTGTCCAGCTTTAGGACTGTATTTATGACTAATAGGTAACATACTGGGAGACTCCTTCAGCCCACAGCCTGTTCCTCTCAATGAGGCCTCAAATACACAGTAATTAGGGCTATTATATAATATAATCTATTTACACACCTGCACTTCAAGAAGCTTTAAAATGCCAGTCAGATACAAAACAGGCTAAAAGGAGCATTTACAATCCTAACCCAAACTGCAACCACTTAAGTGAAAAATGAAAAACTTGCTCCTGATTTATTTTTTGAAAACAATATTTTATCATACATTTCTTATTGTATGTTATTTCTTTCCTAATGTCCTCTTATGATGATGATTTATGTACCAAAAATAGCTGTAATTTATTTTTACATCCATTTTCCGCTCTCTCTTTGTTTACAATTAAACAGGATGTTTTTGTTACTGTGTCTTCAAGTCTGATATATGTAAAAGAGCTCTGTTCTGATTGGCTGCCCTGTAATGTGGCTCATTAAAAAGTACTCCTGGCTGAAACACTCCATATAACATGAATGGACAGGTTAAACCACTGTATACAAAATATAATTTAAAGTATTTCACCATGGTATCAGAACTTTCAAAAAATCTCTGTATTAATTTTGTTATTTCATTTCATAATTGTAAGTTTTTTTCACGATGCTGTACAACTTCTATCTCTATTATTATGGAAACTCCTACAGCTTCGTTCATCGCCAAAATTTTTTCCAATTTTTTGTTCCAAAATGTATTATAGAGCACTTTCAAAAGTTTTCTTTCTATCATATATCCAAAATTGTTAGGTGGTTAGGTGGTTAGATGGATACATAGCATGACAATAAATTAACCCATTCTCTACAGAGAACTCAAATATGGCATCTTTCTGCCAATTTTTGTGCAACATTTAATTTCATTTCTGAGTTGAACATATTGGCAAAAAAGTAAAACATAAAATATATAATGTTCACTGTGGATTAAGTGTTATTCAAGTTATTTTTGCTATATCAGCAAAACATGTCATTTGACCAGGGGCACTCAAACTTTGTATATGAAAGGATCTGCAATAAAACAGATTTTATATCAGCCAGAACTGTGATTCCAAACTTTTGAACAGCACTGTATATATAAAGTGTTGGTTTTCATGACATCACTAAAACAATGAAAATGAGTTGTTTTTGAGGTTTCATTTACATATATGAACTGAAGTGTGCTTCAATGATTTTTTTTCACATTTTACTGTACTCAAGGACATTTGGTTTTCACAAGGACACACACACCATAATGTCCTAATTCTATAGACTCAAAGTTCTGGGACAGCAGCTTCTATCTCTTCTCTCCCACAGGAGCCAGGCCATCATCGGCCGCACTGCCCCACGCTGCAGAAACATTATTTCAATCCAGAGTGTGGAGCTGAGAGCAAGGAAGAAAAAACATCTATGTCCTCCTTCTACTGAATCCTCTGCCCTGAAAACATCACTTGGCTCTCAAAAGCGTGCCTTTAAAAAGCCTCTGTAGCCTTGTGGACTTAAAATACATCACCACGTCAGCTCCAGGGGAAAAAATAGTGAGCATTTTGAGGTCACAAAGCACAAATATCAACACTGAGGTTATGCTCAGCGGACTGGGGATGGTGGGAAGAGTCGTTTTGGTGTGGTTTTAAAGGAGTACCTGCTGCACTATTGTCGTCAGCTCCAGGCACAGCTGGATGACGTTGTTCCTGGTCAGGGAGTAGTCTGCCACTGCGGCAAATGGAGACCTGAGGAAGAAGTAACACCTGGAATTAACCATTAGATCACTCTTCACTACAGCTGTGTTGACTGTAAAAAAAATGGAAAATGGCTGAGGTAGATTTGAGCATTTGCGAGATCTGGACTAGTAAACAACTGCACTAGCAACTGTCAGATGACTTTTAGAAATGTTTTTGATTTAATGGGAATTATTGTCCATGGTAATCCACAAGCCACTAGAGCTTAAGGGGTTAATATAAGAGTGTAAGAGGAAAATTCATGGAAAAGAAGCAGGGAACGATGAGGAAAAAGGCAGTGAGGGAGACAGAGAGTGAGAGACAAAAAAGCAGAAAGAAAAGAGTGAACAGATTTCTTGGTTCACTGCACACATTCACTGAGGACAGGCCAATAGAAGAAAGCTCAGTGCATGGCAGCATTCAGGCCCATCTCACACTAACTGTCATTATGTCACCAGAGGATCTCCTGACTTGCACACTACTCAAACTATGCTACCCATAGGGAGTTTAGAATCAATATTTTCAATTATCTAAATAAAATAGGGTTATAAAATAAAGGGATAAAATCACTGCGACATACTTGTTTACATGGATAAATAAATATGTTTTATAGTGTTGAAAGTGGTAAAATAGAGGTGAAGTATTCAGGTTCCTATCACCACTACTGTAAACACTGTCAGTTTCTCTTTAACCCTTAGAGCCCTAAACATTTTGAGATTTCTTTTGGTATTTTGGGTCAATTACAATTACAATTGTAATTATAAAGTACTTCCATGAGACAATTGTGCCATATGTTAATTTTAGGAGACCCTGGGCTACTCAGATATGCCATTATTTGACATGTAAATACTAATACTTTGATATCTTTATGAATTTTACTCATTTTTAAACAAAAACTTTATTTTAAATTACAAATTGAGTTGCATATTTAATATAAGATATTCTTAATACTCAAAATCAATGTAAATTGAAAAATAGAGCTGAATATTATTAGTTTTATAATAATATTTGTCACAATTATTGTTGTTTATCTGTTAAAATGTGTTTGGGGTCTGTTTATTTGATTTTGAGAGAAAGAGGGAAAGTGATAATATAGTATATTATTAAGCAATTAATCTAGTTGTTCCAAAAACAGGATGGCTTATGATCAATTAGAAATAAAGTAACAGAAATTACTAATAACAAAAGTAATTCCAATCTTTTGAACGGTAGTGCATTCAGGGCCTGTTTTACTGAGAGCACAGTATTAGAGCGTCTGAGATGTCTGTATCTAGAAACAGGGACATAAGTACATGATGAAAACAAAGAGGAGGCAATGAGCCGGCATATATAATATTCATGACCGTGGGATCCCTTGTCATAGTTTATAATGAGGGCGTAATAAGCGCTAAGTGATGGCCCTGAGCCACGTCCTGCTGGCATCCTGTCCTCAGAGACTGAATGAGAATGAGGCCCTGCCAGGCCCACCATAATACAGAGACATGGAAGAGGAAATTAATTGCTCTGTGGAGTTATGAGTATGTGCTGTTAGGCAGAAGAGCAAATGGACTGGTCTAATACAGAGAGCTTGACTAATGCACACAAACACGCTCCTCACGGATCAACATGAGCCCTAAGCTGGTGTGCTTGCTCCTTTCAGGGCCAACTCCTCCAAACAGAAGGCTCTTACATAAGAGCTTCGCTCATCTTTTGTTTTTCAGCCGATTGCTCAGAAGCATTATGTAAAAAAATCAACATGATTGTGTTTTCAGTGACCCTGCACATGACCCCACTGATAATCACTTCACAACAGAGCCTTTTAGCCAGGGTAAATAATCACATGACCCAAGAGGACAATAGCAAGGAGTGCTTTGATTAAATATTTGCACCTTTATGAATAAAGGGATTGGTTGGCAAAAAATCAAATCTGCAGTTTTCCTCATGCTGAGTGTAGTCAATCAGTTAATACATGTTTGATGAACAAAGCTTGCATCTTTAGTTTTGCATTAGAACTATGAGGCTAACTTAGCTGACAAGCAACGGAAGAAACAACCCACCAGTTAGCATTGTGTAAACTGCATCCCTAAATCATCATACAATTTCCTCTCAGGTTGTTAAAGCAGTCAAAACAAACAACACTTCACATGTACGTCACTCGTCACTATGTCTACATCTGAGAAAATGTGAAATGTAAGGTTTTTTGATGTTTTGGAATACTTCCCTTTTACAGAAGAGATGTGATTTTACAGACTGCTAATAATTGCTGACCACTGCAGCTGCTGTTACAATGGACCTCTCTGACAGACAGGACAGTGTAAAACAGTGATATAATGCCTGATATTCTGTTAATCTAGGGAGCTGCTATGAAATGCATATTTGCCACTGTCAGCTTGAAGCTAACATTACACTGAAATGTTTCCATGCTAGTGGAGTGCAGTAGTGCCAAAATGGGTAGACAAGAGCTTCTTATAAAATGAACTACAAGCTTTTTGCATTAAACATTGCTGTGTACTGCATGCATGTGCACATGATCTAATGAGAGCAGTGGTCATTAGTATACAAAATAAGCACCTTTCCTTCACTGAGGAGTAAATGATGGGATAAAATGCATCATACAAAGACTGAATTGAGGTGTTATTTGTCTTATACTCTTCACAGTCCTCCTTCAACAAGCACAGGGCACTTTATTTAATTGAAAAACAGAATGGAATATGTCTCCTTTATGTAATCTCAATGACACTTGCTTATGTGATTTCTGACTGCATTGCATTAATAAAAATGGACAGAAGTATATTGCATAGATAAAAAAGAGTAGTAACAGCTTGAAACCTGAACTTTTTGTGAACCAATTTCAGGCACGCAGTTTGCATGATGCTAATTGGTGGTGTAGCAAATAATCTTCCATTTCTGTAGAGCTGCTTGAGCCTTTAGCACAAAATTAATACCACAAACCTTGGACACCAAACATGTCTTGTCTGATCACTCACATTTGAGATAAATAGATGTAAATTTGATGTAGATGTAAATTTGACTTTTTACCAAAAACATCTTTATCTCTTTAACATTCAAGGTTTATTTCATAGAAAGGCTTAAAAGTCAGTAACTACAGGGACTAATGGAGCTATTCTTAGGTTAAAGAAGTGTGTAATAAAATGTTGGGCCTGCCAGCTTGTTAAGGGGTTAAACATTAGTAGATGTTGGAACATGTGTGTATGTGTTTGTGTGCGTGTGCATGTGTGTTTGTGTGTGTGTGTGTGTGTGTGTGTGTGTGTGTGTGTGCGCGTGTGTGTGTGTGTGCGCGTGTGTGGGGGTGTGTGTGTGTGTGTGTGTGTATTTCTGTGTGGGCAAGGGCTGACCTGTCCAGCCAGGCCAGAAGGCTCTTGGCAGCAGCAATAAGATCCACCACCGAGGTAAGGAAGTCATTGGGGAGCTTGCGTGTAGCTCGGCCATCGTAGTGGCCTCCTCGCCTGCGGCCTGTTATGAAGTTCTGCAGGTTCTTTGCGGAGGCGTTGAGCTTATGTGATAGGGTCTTCAAATGTTCTGTCTCCAAACCGTAGTTCTGAGAGAGGCCACAAGATGAGAGATACAATTGAATATGAAATTGAAATGTATTTGTTAAAGCAATAGTTCAGCAAATAAAAATGTAATTTTCAATGGACAAAAATATTTTACATGGCTAAAACCAGTAGTAGCTATTGTGAAGACCACATTCTGTCTGCACTTGTGTTCACTCGCATAGAATATAATATACTATACAGAAACCACATACGCAAGACTATTTTATGTTTATGTTTATGGCACTGTTTATTTCTGAATTTCTGCATAAGTAAATGGTAAAGCTGTAAACAAAGTCATTCAGAGTGGTTTGATGTGAAATCATTGCAGAGAAATATATTGACTCAGATTTTCTTTAGAGTGTGGAGACAGGAACAAGGGGTCATGATGTCTACTGTCTTTTTACTATCCAAAATGCATGAACTTACAGTGAACCTCTGACTTTTTATAAGTAATGCTAAAAATACATTGTCTTTGGGTACTAATTTGCCTCAGGCAATGTTTCCATCACATATAGATTTAAAAAAAATACATTTTATGCAAAAACTTTGTCTGAGAACTGTCCTAAAGCAATGCCTCAGGCACCAGGTAAAGTATTTGTGACTATTTCATGTATTAACTTTCTGACAGGTAAGTTTTAAAGGTATTAAGTGCAGTTCCTATCACCACTGCTGTGAATAATTCTCAGTAGGTTTCTCTAGAATGGAATACATTTCACATCATATCAATCAGAATTCTTAATGACTGGGGTATGCAGAAATTCTGAAAAGTGAGCGACATTCCCCCTTTTTTTACAACTTAAGTAAGAAATGTGGGTAGTACTTGTTAGCTGCATTAGCCTTGTAGCTCCAGTGCAAAACTAAAGAAGCACTTCAGACACTGAAAATGTCTTAATCAATCTACATTTGGGGTAAAGAGAAAACTGTGTAAATATGATCTGCTGCTGAATTATCACTTTAACCACAAGGAGAAGATTCTACTAGCCTTATTTAGTCAGACACCTAAGGGCATGTATACAGAAATACATGAGGTCCAGAGAGTGCTTGTGAGTAATGGAAAGGCTAGCAGTAAGCATAAAGCAGGACCGAGGGTCAGACTGGGGGACAAACTCCATTAAGAGCCTTCTGATCCCAACGTGTTGGGACATTGCGGGAGTAAGAAGGAAAGTTATAAAATGCCTGAGGAAACATCCACAATGTGGCAAACAACCTGTGAAAAATATATTATACATATCATGTTCCATAAATACTGAATGTAAAGCAAGGGGATTATACACATTCTCTGTAGTCTACTTGACATACTGTATTACATCAGTAGAAGAGCTCCTCATGCAAAATTAACTTTCAAACTGGATGGCCCTCTGTCTGTGCTTCCTCTGTCTGACATATGGAGCAGCCTGTAAAAAGTCCCAGGAAAGATGTTACAGTGGCAGAGCACAGACACATGTAGATCAGAAGAGTTCTGCTTGCGTGTCTTGCTTGTGTAGAGGTGTAAAAATGCATGATTTGATGGTGACAAATGAACTGTTTAGATTTTAAAATGTTAGAATAGATGACAATCAATTCTAATAATGTTTGTTAAGACTTTGTTTTAAAAACTACCTGCATTTAAGCATTTAATAATATATTTCAACTGCTGGCTCACTTGCACAAACATATAGAGACACAAAAATATGCCAGTCTGAAGATATTAATTTGACTGGATTGATTTTGTAATGGCAAAATCGATTATAACCTATTATGATAATATTCAATAAACTATGCGCTAATTTTTTGAGATTTTAAATTTTAAATGTTATTTAAATTGAAATAAAAAGAAATTAACTGAGAATGTAAAAGTGGGTTTATTGCTTTTATTGCCTACAACATTCCACTACTAATGCTGAGCTCAACAGAGGCTTATAACTTGGAATGTCGCACCTCTGACTAGGAATAATCACAAAAACACCCCCTCAGCAAGTCAGGATGGTGTCCTCAACACCGAGCTCAGCAGATGACATCAAATCAACATGGCTGCTCACAGCGCCAACATAATAAAGAACCACTTCTCTACATTTAATGAGATTAGTTTTAGATCAGTCAACACACAGACAGCAATTGGTTAAATATAAGAGTCACAAAAAAGTTCACCACTTTGAGAAGGTAGATCCATCATGAACGTTAAAGCTATTGATCATATCACTAACGTTAAATGGCTAGCTTGTTGCTAACAACACTTGCTGTTACAGAGGCGTTCATGTTTTCCCCACTTTGAAGCTTGAATGCACAGAGGTTACACCGTCGCAATTCCAAGGTCCATTTTCACACTTCCGAGACATGTTGAATGCAGCATTCCTAGTTCCTCCAGTCATATTTGTGTACTCAGTGTTTTTTCAGTACTTATGAATCGTACCAAAATAAACATGAATGAAACTGTATGGGATTGTGGTGACATGAAACTTCCTGATGCACTGAACAGGCTCCTGCAGAATCATAACTGAATTAAATTGTTGAGAAGTGAGAGATTTACAGCACTAGCAGGGCTTTGAGAGGACTAATGCTTCCCAAAACCAGTGTAAGAAAGTAACGGCACAAGAACTGACCCACAAACACCAGCACAAGCACTGACCCCTCTACACACACATCAACCCCATCCCCCAGCAAACCTTAAGCTGTCACTGTACAAGTACAGCAAGACCATGACATTCCGCTACCAAAATGCTCTGATGCACATGAGAGCCTGTGGGTGTGCGTCATGTGAAAGGCTCAGCGGGGGGAGGGATGAGTAATCATATTTAATAGACAGGGCCTCACACTGGACCCACCTAAAGTAGCATTACATAACGGCATTTAGCGCAGAAGGCCAGGCTTAAGCTTTTGACTGATGGCCTGGGCTGGAGAACACGCAAAAGGGACAAACTAGCATATCCACGTCCTCCAGTGCTTTTTATTCCCTTCCTTCAATCCCAGTCTTCCGGCAGCTCAAAGCTTCTGTCTAACACTGCTCGTTTCTTGTTGTTATTCTTCCCTCGGATCTACTCCTGTCACCCTTCCATCCGCTCTCCCACGCTCACTTTCTTTTGTTCTCTCTCTCTCTCTTTTTCTCTCTCTTCCTCCTTGTGTACGTTGCTTTCTCTCGTCCTTATTTCTAAACGCTCTGCTGGGATGCAGCCTGTGAGCAGCAGTGTGTGGGGTGACAGGAGTAAATAAGGGGGATAATCCCTGGGATTTCCAGGGATTTAAAATGTTTGTTTTGGCTAATATCAATTACAACTCATCAAAAAAACATAAACAGAGCGGCAGTGTGGAATAAAAGAGGTCAGGGGCCTTAGCCAAATCAATTTCACTAACAAAGTGGATGCTCAGAACCTTCTGAAAGCACTAAGGCAGACAGAAGCACAGAAATCCACATGACTAACAACATAGCAAATGCTTTTGGCACTGACAGAGCGACACTGACCCTGTCCCAGATAAAGTTGCGCCCCCGAGCAAAGCTCTGACCAGCAGCTCATAGCTTCTGACTCAGTTACAGCAATCCACTTCACACCCAATTGGCCTGAACTGGAGATCAAAGACAAAAACATCTGGATGAAGCCCACTAGTGTGTTAGAGAACATGTTCACTGCATTGTCTCTGCGTTTGTGTGCTCACCAGTGCACACAGCAGGTCCACAGCCTCCAGGATGAGCTCCTGGTGGCCGATGCGGGACACGCCCAGGTCCTCCAGCTCCTGATGTGTGATGCGCAGCAGCTGCTCCCCGCCCACCTTCTCCTGCTCAAAGTTCTTGATGTACTGCTGCAGACAGTCATCCAGACCTGTGACAGAGCATACACATATTACATACACTACAGTTCAAAAAAATTGTTTTCAATAATATATGCACAAAATTGTTATATATATATATATATATAAATATATAAAATGCACAATTCATTACAATTCCTAATCCTACTTATGTTTATTGGCTCTAAAGAATAGATTTTGAAGAATGATGTAAAATCTTCAAATCCTAGACAGGATTTGTTTCATCTTCTAAAGAATGGTGACAGGTTCTGATATGTACGGAAGTCTATTACTTTCAGGTTAAGGAGAAAAAAATCCACTGCGTTATTTTCTTCTACTCTGTTTCTGCCAGCAGTATGACAAAACTTTGACATGGTATTTCAAAATAAAGACAGATTTTCCTAAAATATTGACTTAGTATTTCAAAAATATGAAATATTTCTCAAATGAATCATCTACTATCCAAGCAATTACTTATTTTCTCAAAATATTGACTAAAGTACCTAAAAAATGACATTTCTCAAAATTATAAAATAATAAAGTAATGAATTATTATTCCTCGTCACTTTTCTTGAAATAAAAAAGCTCATTATTTTGATATAATGGCATGTCAGAGGAAAATAAAGCATTACTTTAAAATACTAAAATGTATCAAAATATGTATTTATATATTTATATATGTAAAATATATTTATTTTGAGAAAAGTTGTTAATTTTATTTTTGAGATACTAATTCAATGTATAAATAAGTATGTATTTTTTATACTAGGCCAAAATTTTGACTGCTACCAGAAACAGAGAAGAGCCACCGAGCTCACGCTGACAAAAGCAATGTGATGAATTTTTCATTTTTCAGTTTACTTACAATTGTTAATAACTGTGTTGATGTAATATATTTAATTCATGTGGAAATGATGTGCACATGAGCAAATTCAGTGCAGTAATGCAGGTTCCGAAGTGCTGCGCGCAGCGCTGACCAAACAAGAGTGGACACACACACAAAGCACGAAGGTGGACTAACTCTAATCTCCCCTGACACACACACGTCTCCTCACGTGGGAGCTGTGAGTGTGTGTGTGAACGTTCACTTTGGTGTTTTCACACAACAGTGTTTAACGCACACAGCTACACGCAGACAGACAGACAGACAGACCGACCGACCGACAGACACACACAAACGTATTGCAGTGGACACAGCAGGGGGAGATGTGAAGGTTTTGTCACACAGCTGTTCAAACATTCTTCACTTAGTGCATAGACAACTCCACACACGCACGCACAGAAATGTCCTGCTGTCATGGACACACATCCATAGATTTGAAGGACTATTGTCATCATTAAGGGTAGACGTGTTTAGCAGAAGCTCACAGTTGCCAAGGAAACACACACCACCCACTTTCCATACACTGACCCTCCTGGGGTGTTTTTTTCATTCCCTCATAGACTCGACGAATGAAAAGGACAGCATCACTAAACAGAGCTATATTTACTCGCTCCACACATGCGTTCCGTTCCCACACACAGCCAGCAGCCGTATTCAAGCAAAGCGCAAGAACAAGTGTGTGATCTGCTCGAGGCGTCAACATTCTCGTCATGTACACAAAAGACAGGATGATAATGAAAAGCAGTCCTGATGATCTGATCAGTATAGACAGAAGGGAAGTCTGATGTGCAACACTAGTACTATTGATGCTAGCACGTGGGATGGGCAATAGAACAATACAGATCTTCTTTTTAGTTGAGATACCAGTAATATGAATAACCTTGTGATACTAATGCTGACACTGGTATTGTCTTCATATGCACATATACAGAAAAATTTGGCATGTCTATGATCTACATTTGTAAAAACAAGCATCTGTAGAGTATAGTTGATATTCTTTGCATCTGGTTGTATGTGCCTGTTCATCAACCTGCTATTGCAAAATTACGTTAATCAAAAAGTAGGTTCAAGAAATAATGTCTATTAAATGACAAAATTAACCTGCTACTATATATCTGGATAATTACTTTATAATTATGAGGCTCGGGCTGAAGGATTAATCATTTTTATTGGAATTGCAATTTGAAAGACTGCAGCTTTCAAATGGCAAGAGCTGCAATTTTTATTATATAAGACACTATAAACAATGTTGACAATAACCCAGAGTTTGTGAACTGCTTGCAGACGAGCTGGACCAATCAGAAGCTACAAAACACCCATATTCTGTATATGTGACATAAGATCCATCACATCTACCTGGTAGTCTGTCACACTCAGCATTTAAACTGCCTGGCAGAAAAAGTGTATATTTTGCTGTTCTTGGCCAAAAAACAGGCTTGAAAATTAATGTACAGAAAACTGCTGCATTTAAATCACAATCGCAATACTGGTCAGAAAGGTCACAATTAGATATTTTCCTGGAAATCTGAAACTAAAGATAATCTACTCTTACAAAGCTATAAAAGATATGTAAACACTTTCAACTTGTAATTTTTTCTGTCTGAAATGTCAGTAAGAAAAAGAAGTTAAACTGTTGAAGACAAGACAAAATCTGGAGGACCAAGAAAACTCTGCATGTAGCACAACTGAGTTGCATTAAGACTGCATACTGCAATTGGATAAAGGCACTTATTAAACCCTACTTGTTAAAACTTTGATAGACTAAAAACGTCCCCCGACAGTAGAGCGACAAACGGTTCACTTTAAAAGTGACTGAAATTCATTCACTACAATCATCTTTTTCACATTTTAGTTTCAAAGGCACATTCATTAAAAAAAAAAGAAAAGCAAATATAAATGTACAAACTATGTAATTAATCATTGTTATCATGCAATCACATTTACATAGTTTAGCAAAATGATGATAATTACTCCAGGCCTCTAAAAAGAAAAAAGAAAACACCTGCCATTGATATTTTTTAGATGAGAATCAATCTCCAAATGAAACGTCAGGACCAATACTATCAATAGCATCAATCCGCCCACCCCTGTTTGGCACACTGGAAACTGAATATCAGCCAAATACTGTCTGTCACTCCACTCTTCCTCTCATTTTTACCCAGTATTCCTTCCTACTCCTTCTGCGTTCTTATCTGTCCATCTCCCCCTCTTCTCTTCCCAAACCCTTCATACTCCTCCCCCAGGCTCTCTTCCTCCTTTCTTCCTCTTATCTCCCCCCAAACTTCCTAACAAAGGGGGAAGCTGTAGAACAAGGCATGGATTGCTCTAATCAAAGCTCAGATCTGGTACTTAATCTGTTGCAGTTTGTAGCCGAGACGTAAACCTAATGGAGCATGAAGAAAAAGTTGGGTCAGTAACAAAATGATAAGAAGCTCAAAGTGAGGTTTCGTGGCTTTGCATCCGATTCAGGGGCTTAACAAATCAGCCTGTTCGCCAGGGCTTATCTTAACCAGGTCCCAAACGAAGGAATCGTCACAGTCTGACACTCTGTGTTGCTATAGAAACAACACCGGGACAAGGGACTTTGATTAGGACCTCATTAGAAACTGAAGAAAAGAGGCATATATGCATGATTTATGCCTGAATAGACGAATAAGTCAACAAACAATCAGAGCTTTTGGCAGCATCAAAGACTTGCATCAAAGCACTATTCACAGATGGATTTGTGCTGTTTGTACAGGATTGCTCACGCAGAAATGCTTGATGACTGTAGTACAGGTTCAAAAAAATAATCCTCAGTTAACTGTGTGCTTTTAGATGAGCGCACAAAATTCCATACCTGTGCAGAATCTTATAGAAAAAGCTAAATATTTCTCAGAAAAATAGCAATGTGCCCAAAATTACTTGACATGAAATGATGTTTCTCATCTTTTTCTAAAACCACTCCCAAGAATAAGGCTCAGACATTCTTACATTAAGCAGTTCATTACCAAACACTTGAGAAGCAGATGAGCTAATCTCTGGAGGGAGACAGGGCCCCTTACAGAGAGCCAGTGTACACAAACAGGGAGCTCACTGATTAGGAGGGCATCACGCTGCTGGTAATTGTAGCTACTGTGATTAAGCTGCGCTAAAAGTCACGCAGAAGAGTGCAGCATGTTAATTTGGGTCGCAAATCTCCTTCAAAAGACATGGACTGGTCACCCATCCAGAGTCAAAGAAGACTCAGTGAGTTAGTGAGTGAGTGATGAGTTAAAGGAGGTGTGTTTAATATTAGTATAGATGGCAGTCCAAGGCAGATTAGGATCTGGTCCATTTGAGCCCTTAACCCAAAAAACCAGAGCTGTCCTGAATCTCATATCTGGCATCTACCGTGACCCAGAACTGAAAGAGGGATTGAAAGCTTTGGCCCGCTCAGTGAGATGATTATTTGCAACCAGGCGGGGAAAAAAAGGCATTAAGACTTTTAAAAGGGGACACACAAATACTATGGGTATATATACAAGGTGTATAAATTTACTGAGATATTTCTGAGGAGATTAGAAGTGAGATAATCCACATGCATAAGGAAAATGAAAGTCAAAGGAAAATAATTAAAGAATTCCTAAAACTGAAAAGTTCAAAATATTCAAAATTCAGAGATCTGACATCAAAACTGTCACCATCTAATTACAGTACTTAAAGCTCTCATCTTAGAGAGAGAATAAAATGGGGCTCCACTTTTGATTCAGATATGAACAAAAATCCCAAGCTTCTGTTCATCCTTCCACTGTGACAGGACAACTAAACACTGTCTGAACATTATATCTGAAAGGATGTGTAGCTGTGGAGAAGATGTTACAGGAAATAGACAAAAACTAAGATCATTTGCAAGTCAAGCATCTACCTCAATTTTTCAGTCTGTGACTGAACCTAGAAGTGATTAAAAGAGGAATGGTAAAACATTCCTGATGAAGCAATTATCCTAAAAGAATGGAAGATGTAGTAAAAGCAAAAGAGGGACACACTAAATACTGAAAAAATATTACATTTCGTTGTTGAGGCTTCTGTGTAATCGGCTGTTAAAATATATGTTTTCTGTTTTTTTTTTCATTACTGATATTACTGATATCAAGTAGTCTGACCTTGACTGTCAACAGTATCAGAACTTGATTTGATCTAATTGCTTTCAAGAAGCTATATACAACATTGCACAGAGTACAATATATCTGCAATATTTGTAGTTACAAATACAGTTTTAAGTGCAGTTATATGTCATGTCCTTTTGCAGGTCAAGCCATAAAAATATTTATAACCAGATGCCATTAACCAATAACCCAATGCAATAGATATTAATAATATTAATTCATCAAAATGTATTTTGAAATGTAGAACAAATACTACTCATACAAGACAGAGCACAGGAGGCAAGCATACATACACAAAACACATGAAAAGAAACATGCAGGAATCAGCAGTTCCACACTGCTTATTGTTACACAATGACTAGGTTTTACATGGACACAGTGAAAGCACATGGGACAACGGATCATTATTATCATAAAACAGATTAGTAAAACATGTATTTAATCATGGCCATACTTGCAGGCCACTGTGCTGCTTTTCCTAAATGTATTGTCTTTGTTCTACCCAGAATGCCATGGGCCCCACTCTGTGGGGGGGATTCTGGAGAGTGAGTCACAAGAAACAACAGCGGGGTGGAGAAGAGCATTGTGGGAAGGTCACAAGGGCTCTCCTGCTTTAGAGAAGCTGCTCTGTGGCCCTAAGAGGCCCTTGGGGCATCAGCACAAAGCTGTATGCTAATATGAAGACATGCTAATCATGGCACGACAGGGGCCAGGCAGCGTAAGAGCACAGCATGCACCGTTTTCAGTGAGTAAAGTCTGCATCCGGTGAGATTTCAGTCTGCACTGATGGTGCACTAATTACCATTCAAACATTCATCTGTGTGAGGACTATTTTCTAATCTGAGGCACAAAATCCTCTGAGCCTGTTACTATTTCTCTGTTTCCCTGTTCACTGCAGGAAGCAGGTCCTGCTCAAGAGACTCACTGCCAAGTCAGACAACAATAAGAGTTTTCTGAAATGCGATGAGTCACAGCGAGGCTTAACTTTCATAAGGTAACAATGAAAGTGAATCTGTTGTTGTTGGTATATCCGTATACAGTGATCACAGTCTCTTTTAATCTCTTCCTCCCTCGTTGCCTCCATATCCAATCTCTCTATCACTTTAGCCTCTTCTTCACCTCTCTTCTAAGGTCACAGGAGAAAACTGGTTTGCCCTTCAGTTAGTTTGCAACAGACCAATTAAAAAAGAGCATGATGGAAAAAATTATATAGAGGCCAACATTGTCATCTTGCTGTCCATTTAATGGTGATTTGATTGAAGGACCAAATTGTACAGTTAAAGCAGCTCTATGCAACATTTGGGGATTTGGAGACCTCCTGGTGGAAATATGTAATTGCATGCAAAGTGAAGAGGAACATCAACATATCAACTGTGCTTCGGACCCCCATGAGCAGATGAATCTGATGATTGTGTGTGAGTTGAAAGAGTAGTCAAATAAAACTCTGTTAAAACTTGGTGCAGGACACTTCTTCTGAGGATGTAAGTGAAAAAATCTTCTATTGTCATCACATCTTCATCAATATGAAATTTTTCATATTGCATTTGAGACATAAACATCAAGCCGGACATATTTTGGAGTCCATGTATGTGACAACATATGATGTAGTTTAAAAAACTACTGTGAAATCCGTCCTGACACCTCAACCTTCAACAAATTATTTCAGGTTTTACAGATCCATCCATTTTCTAAGCCGCTTCTCCGTCAGGGTCGCAGGGGGATGCTGGAGCCTATCCCAGCAGTCTTCGGGCGGATGGACAGGTCGCCAGTCCATCGCAGGGCAGATAGACAGACACAGACAGTCACTCACACCTAGGGGCAATTTAGCATGTCCAATTGGCCTGCCTGCATGTCTTTGGACTGTGGGAGCAAACCGACGCAGACACGGGGAGAACATGCAAACTCCACACAGAGAGGACCCTGGTTGCCCGGCCGGGGAATCGAACCCAGGCCCTCCTCACTGTGAGGCGACAGCACTACCCACCACGCCACCGTCATCTATATATTTTCAGTACTTTCAAAGATTATTAGCCAAATATACAATATAAGAATATAAATAACATTATTTAATGGGTCAAACTGCCATTCTAAATTCTTAAAGAAAGAACACAAAAAATTACAGTTGGTTGACTGTGAATGCAACATAAATCAAATAAAAAGTTATACAGAAAGAGGCAACTGGACATTTATCACAAAGAAGCATGCATAAATATGCTATTACATTTTGGTACAGGTATAACCGCATTCAAATACAACACAAGAGGAACACAGGCCAGCCAGGATCAAAATAAAAACTGCCTGCATGTTCGCCTGGTCCTGTGTCTGGAGCAAAAATCTGTCGATTGCGATTGTGTGTGTGTGTTTTTTTTAAAGCTGCTAACACTTAAAATAAGCAATTTTTCACTAAGACATTTAACTTTAGATATAATGTTATGCTGCATGTGGCTACTGTTTTCATATAACCAGCTTCACTTTAATTCCTAGGTTTACTACATCCTAAAGCTTAATGTTCAGTAAAAACATTGAAAAGTTATTCTTAAATTATAAGAGGGGAGAAATGAAAATGTGGACCTGATAGTAGGTCATGGAATTTGAGAGGTTAATATGTCACAATATGATGACATGACAAAACTACAGGATTTTAAACAACGATAGACTAGTGACCACTTTGATCAACATTCAAAAATAGGCCACAGCCTGAGTGATCCCCTCCCAATTCTGTGGTCCATGCAGCCAGGCACAGAATGTGCTGAGCAGGGTGGCGTATAGGCAGTTGCTGGTCAAAACTCTCTCATGCCTTCTAAGCCATTCACATTCAGGCTAAAACCATCAGAATTACTGCTGCAATGGATGATGAACCCTAACAGCACCGTGCAAAACACCCAAAGATGCCAAGCATGTATTTGCCTCTGCGGAACAAAACATTTCAGATATTAAAGGCATGACAGCAGCCTTAAAACACACCCTCTGGGCATGGCTGAAGAAATGAATGCAAAAAATGCAAGAACAGATGCTGCACTCAACAAGCATGGCAGCAAAACCCAGACAGCTGTCAGAAGTCATACTCCACATGCAGTATGGATTAGGATTACTGTATGCAGGGGCATGCTGTACGGGATCTTTTCATATATACCACTATGTGCGAGCCTCAGGCTGAAACAAGCAGAAATGTCAGAGATAGTAGGCTACGTTCATACATTTGAGGACATGTGTAAGAATGTATGGCAACGTGACCAAGCATGCATGTGAAGTGTGTATCTGTGAATTCTTATACACACCACCAACAATAAGGCTCACAGCCAGAAGCACCAAGCGCCTACCAGCAGCCTGCCTCACCACAGGGCCCTGAGAGTAATGTCAAACGCCAGACATCCAGTAGTAAAGTTCTATAGCAAATAGTAAAGTAAAGGAAAATTCCACCAATTTTTCAAAAACTCTTAATAATTCAATTCTTATAAATAAAATTTAAGTGGTTTACTGTTTCACTGACAGAAATCAAAGTAAAATAAGCACATTATAGAGCCAATGGCTCACATTTATCAAACTTCTTAGAGTAATTATACTGATCTAGGATCAGTTTATGCCTTTTATCTAACACAACACAATAAAATTCCATGACCTGATCAGACCCGATGAGACCTGATCTTAGGTCAGTGCTCTTACTCTGAGATAATACATGTGGGCCAATGATCAGGTAAGGGTTGTGCAGAGGGTTATGATGAATAAGTGCTCTAGAAAATGCATAACTCACCCTAGTTATTGCTTGATGACACAGTAATTGTCAGACACCACATATATATATATTTTATTAACCCACATAAAACGTCAGGCCACAGCATATTGCATGGTTGCATGATGTATAATGTAGAGCAACTCACTGAGCAACTTTGAGCCAGCTTCTGTGAATGCACAACAGACTCCAAGAATCAGCATGGGCAATGTGCACAAGAGTCAGGGGCCTTCCTAAATCGATTTCTCTCAGTCATCAATAAGGATACATGGGAACATGGGAACACATACACTTGCTCTCCAACAGACTGAGTTCAGCTCCACATATGCCTCTTTGTTTTTCCCTCCGTTTTTTTTTTCCAGAGACTGTTTTCAGCCTCTGTTTTATGTGTACAGCAAAGAAAACATTTGAAGCAGCAAACAGGCTGGCGTGCAGATTCTTCACGCCTAATGAGTCACTGCATATGGGTGTCCTCTATAGGAGAAGCATGACTTGGAATCTGAAGGCGGCCATCACATCAGCTCTGTACATGTGTGTGTGAGCAGCACAGGCATGAGTAAGTGAATAAACACATTAAGGCATGGAGTAAAGCTGTAATCCCTAACAAAACCCGGCATACTGTTTATCCACTCAAACACTGCACGCTGAATCTAACACAAGCATAGCTTAGGACACAGCACAGACAGAAGCAAATAGACCTTCTTTGTCTCTCTCTCTATCTCTCTTACTCTCTCTCATAGCTGAGTGCCTGTATTAGGATATAACTGCACACACCACATAGACACCCATACAGATCTAATTTCCAGCCAAAACAACCATTAAGCTTTTCAGAAAAAATAGAAAAGACATATATTTTAACAGACTATTACACAAAAGCCTCAGCAGCTAAATATAACTTTTTTCAATATTTATTGTGCCCCCCCTTCACCTTTATCACAGCTTTCATTCTTTTGAGGAAATCTGCTTTCATTTTAACATAGAAGTCTGCAGGGATACTTTCCCACATCTGCAATGTAAATGTCTTAGAAGGTGCTTCCATTTTTTGCTTCTCACAATCCAAATAATTCCAAACACATTCAATGACGTTGAGGTCTGGATTGTGCTTGGCACACGAAATACTGGCCAGTTCTGGGAAAACAAGCCACTTCATTGTCTTTTGCTTCTTTATTTTGTCTGTTTTCTTTACTCAGTAACAGCTTTTTGACAGCTACACATCCTTTAAGATCCATAGTCTTGAATTGCCTTATCACAGTGGAAGGATGTGCAGAAACACCTGTGGATTTTTTCAGATCTGAATCAAGAGTGGAGCTTGATATTTTTCTTTCTCTCAAAGATGAAAGCTTTATGCGCTGTTTATCTTATGGTGACAGTTTCAGCGGTCTATCAGGTCCGGCATGATTTTGTTATTGCAATTTCTATGCATTTTGAGCTATTTTGACTTTTCTTTCTTTGCCTTTGCATTTGCTTATGCAAGTGGATTATCTTATATCAAATCTACCTAAAATATCTTTAGAAAAAAATGAATGACTTGTACTTAATGGACATTTGGACTGGAAATTAAATAAACGAAGGTTGGTCTCTGACTTTTGCATAGTATGGTATATTTGCATGCACATTCACACACACACACAGCACAGGATCACCAGTTGCACAATGGCAGGAGTTGCTTAATGCCTGAACCGTCTCTGAGAGGAATGAGGTATTGATCCACTTTATTCACACCAGGGAGTGAATTACTTGAAAGCAACAGGCACTGTTACTGTAGTAATTATGACTCAGAGGAAAAGAATAGAAAGACAACCATCATGCTGCAACAGCTGTCCAGCTTTAGGACTCCATTTGTGAGAATCTCTGCTATAAAATGACTACTGTCCAGTTTATGTCTCTTATTGTCCAGTTTATCTCTACAGTTTATATCTTCATTCTGCCAGCAGTAGCAGTAAAGAGTAACTAGAGAGTCAAGAGCTCATTAATAAGCAGTTAAAATGGATGTAAGACTGTACGTCTTAGGGTATAAATGCTGTCACTGGGATTGGAATGCTTGAGGATAAGTCTTCAGTACCTTTAGTTAGGGAACATAATTGTACTATATTCAGTTGCAGTTGTAATTAATTTAAGCCATCTTGACACCCCTTTAAAGCATTTTGTTTGAATTGTGTACTTACAACTATTTAATATTTAATATAATTATTTATATTTAATGATACATCCACTGGTTGTACATTTAAAGACCAAAACCTGGACAGTAGCCTTTTTCCCCCCAACAGTGAAGAGGGTCCCTTGCAACAGTAAGTAAGTGAACCCTGTACTCCTGACTCTTTAGGGAGCCTTATAATTGCAATAATACATGCCTAGAAACGCTAATTTACTGCTAACAAACAAATAATGACATGGATGACTTTTCACAGCCATAATGCTATAGAGAGAGCACTTTGACTATGAGGCAGGGTTTCTCAATCCTGGTACTTAATCCTTTAAACCTCAAAGGCCTGTATGTGCAGCCCAGACTTCAGCTCCTCACTCTCATAACCACATTACTTACACTCCCATTTCATAGTTATGGAATAATGTATCGTCTACTCTTAAAAACAAAGGTGCCAAAACTTTAAGCTCATTAACCCCTTAGATAGCCAAGGTTTTATTACACACTTATATAACCCAAGAATAACTCAGCCAGTTTGCTGAAGTCCCTGTAGTTGCTAAACAATAAGCTTTAGTATGTAACAAGCCTGGGATTTTAAGGTGTTGAAGAGCCTTTCAATGGATGATTCTTTCAAGAATCTTTGCAAATTAGATCAGCCTTTTAGTTTAAAGAACACAATGTAAAGGTTCTATATACGTTTATGGGTTTTCCTACAGCCGAGAAGAAGAAGAAGTTACTGAAAAACAGGGCTAGGGTTTGAGGGGTGAAGCTTATGAAGTGTTTGCGAGAAAATGAGTTCAGTCAGGATTGTTTAAACAGGAAAAAGCACTAAAACGACCAGGCCTGGGAACCCCTTCTATAGGGGGGTAGGAGAGCCCCTGCCTGTGAGGGAGGCCCAGCTGATTACTCACTCTACACGTGACCCGTCACTACTTATTGTGGTTGATGGGAGCACGTGACCACTCGCCCACCCCCGTTCATTAATACAATAACACTAAAGGCTCTTTTAGGGCGATTCTGCCTCATGAGGCTGTCTCGGCATTGTTTTGACAGCTGGGATAGACCATATAATACCATCAGCAGAAAACACGTTCATTGCAGTAACTGCTCAGGTGATAACCTTTGTGCCCCCCACCCCACCAACCACTGCAGGAAAACTGCTGTTTCTCAGCAACAATGACCACGCACGCGATCATACGTGAAAAAATACACATGTAACCCACTATACTACAAAGAAAACAACAAAGCACGAGACGAATTCCTCCAGTGGTCTAATTCAATTTTGAAGCATCTCCCACTCCCTTTACCTTTCATCCAGTCCACCACCTGGCTCGTTGTCCACTTGCTTACAGGTTCCATGACCAAAGCCATTGTAGAAGTTTTTTATTCACCTTCTTATTCTGTTTATGGTCAGTGCCCAACAACAAAGCTGCGCGTGAAGAAGAGATTCCCTGCGAACATTCAGCTGCAAAACAGCGCGCGACTTAAACGAGCTTCTTCCACGTCCATCGCGTGCTTCCCGGGAAAGGCGCGTGAGCAGCCTGTGTCTGGCTGAAAGCGCCCACGTTCACCTGGCTGCTCGCGCTGAGGGCGCCCACATGATCACCGCTAGGTTCCTCGCGAGCTCCGCATTCTCTCCTCCTCCTTCTCCTCTTCTCTCTTTCTCGGCTTCATTCACATCGCGATCCCCTCCACGGTGATGCGCGAGGCGAGGCGCTACGTCAGGAGTAAACAGCAGCTCTGCTCAGTCTCTCTCCACTCAGACAGACGCTCAGCGGACAGCTCCGTGCTGGATCTGCGCGAAGCAGCTCAGGATAAAGGAGACACTCCCCTTCTCTCATCATTGGAGACCACTGAGCGAATTCTGAGCGGCCCAATCACTGCAGCTCACTGAGCCATGTCGTCCCATTTAACCATTCAAACAGCCTCGGGTAATGGTGGCTTCAGTTTTAATGAACTTTATTTAGAAACAATGATTTTTTAAGTTCTTCCTACTTGAAATAGTTCGTTCTTTACGTATTAATGGGAAAAATAAAGATGGTTCTGATAAATTGTTCTTAACCAAGACCTAACATTGGAAAAGCCTTTCATGTTTTTTTTACGGTTAAGGTTTATACGGTTAAGGCAGAGATCATTTCATTCACGTTCATTTAATTAAGTGCAATTAATTACAACATATTCATTTTTCAGTGAAAAACAGAAAAAAGAAATAACACACATGTCCGTTTTTAGTATGTCCACACTTCACCGGTAGTACAGCTTCTGTTCTTCTCAGGAAACTTACTTTCATGTTTTCAAAGAAATCTGCAGGGAAATTTTCCACCTCCAAAAGTCAGGCTTAGAAGTGGCATTTTCTACTGCAAAATCCCAATTAAACCAAACACATTCAGTGATGCTGAGGTCTGGACGTGGTCAGTACCTTCTTCTGAGAACACCAGCAGCAAATTTTTTATCTCTATTTTATTTTCTCAGTAATAGCTTCTTTACAGCTACACATCCTTTCAGACCCATAGTGCCCACATGAAAGCTTTAAGTACTGCTTAACTTCTGATAAACAGTCTACATACATATATATACATTTATGTAACTGGATATCACTGGATATTTTCTCTTTTTCGGGCCATTCTCTGTAAATCCTAGAGATGGTTGTGCATGAAAATCCCAGTAGATCAGCAGTTTGTGAAATACTCAGACCAGCCTGTCTGGCACCAACAACCATGCCACGTTTAAAGTCACTTAAATCCCCTTTCTTCCCCCATTCTGATGATCGGTTTGCACTTCAGCAAGTTGCCTTGACCACCACTACATGCCTAAATGCATTGATCTGCAGCCATGTGATCGGCTGATTAGTGGCCGGTGAGTGTGTGTGTGTGTGTGTGTGTGTGTGTATACATTACATACTACAGTCGATCAACTTATCTACAAATATGTGTGCTACACTTTAAAACGTGTCAAAAGGAGTGAGGCTATTAAGGTACCCATAAACATCATTTCATAACAATTATATCATCGTAGATCAGTTTTAAACCTAAAATAAGCATTAGAAAATATATGTGTACAGTTTATATGAATGTTTTAGGATAGTTTTCGACAGAAAAATGCCCCCTGGTATTCAGAGGTCCCATGTCAGTTTGCTACTCCAGCGTGGGCTGGCTGCTGAGTCACTCAACATATCTGATGCTAGCTTCAATGGCAGCAAAATGTTTGTTTTAACAATTCTCCTTTTGGAACTGCTCTTTATTTAGGTTGTTAATGTACTCTTGCTCACATCAATTATGATCCTACACATCTCTTTTGTTCTCATATATCTTCCATAAGTCTCTTGGGGGAAATATTTGCTATGGCATATTGTAAAGTTTTCAAGGTATCCTCGGCATAGTCACAGTTGCTAGGCTATGAAGAACTGGATGAACCAATTTCCTACAGCATCACCCTGAGGCAGACAAGTGCTGCGTATCTAGTTTGTTAAGAATACCAAATAAAGAGAAGCTCACTGATTGTGGGAGAAGCAGCTAAACAATGGCAAACAATTTGTCTGAATTTGTATTTGAGCAACTAATCTTCCCAAATGTCACGATAAGTTTATTTTCAGGGACCCTCAGAATATTGACTTTGAGATATTCAGGGGGTCCAATTGGTTAATTCAGAAGTCCTGGACCCCCTGAGACCCCTTGTATTTTGTACCTTGGTCCTGGATATGTGTCATTTACATTGCATCAGTGTTTTTCTTTATTGCAAAATGCACACTCATACAAAACAAATGGGGAAATCTGGGTGATGATCCACATTCAAACATTTGCTCTGATGAATTTAAATTTACATATTTCCATTAACAATGAATTAAAAAGCCCAGTAAGTCTACTTGTTAAATATTAAATGTTGCTTCTGAAAGAAACACTTATTCACATTCAGTTCTCCACTTCAGCAAGGGGTGCTGGGCTTTGCACCAGAAGCACATATGTGGGATATTCACTGTTGTGAGAGGTTAAGAAAGGTCTGTTTTGCCAACAGATGTTTTTATTCTTACTGGCCTGGGAACACTGAAAAGAGGCTGGGGGACAGGTTCAAGATCTGTGGCCCTAATCAGTTTTTCATCATTCACCCTTGGCTCTCTAAAGGCAGAGCTGAAAGTGATTCAGACTCGTCATGTCCACGTTCACTATATATATATATATATATATATATATATATATATATATATATATAGAGAGAGAGAGAGAGAGAGAGAGAGAGAGAGAGAGAGAGAGAGAGAGACTAGGCTGCAAAAGCCTCTTTTTACATGTATTGCTTTGTGATCTCACAAAAGCCCACAGCAGTTTAGCCCCACCCATTGACACTGAAGTATTATAAGTAAAGTCCAGTGAGGCACAACATAAGGCAACCTATTGGAACAGAGCTCATTTACACAATTTACATCATTACATACATATAAAGAGAGGTTGAAAAATGATCATGTAAAAGAAATTATGACTGGGTTTGGTATATATATAACCCATTGCAAGCAGACCTCAGGGGAAAAATAAGTACAAGAAGAGGTAAGAAATGGCCCTTTAAAACACTAACAGCTTAGTATTCATCTTTGGGTTCTTCTACAGATATGATCAGATACTTGGCCTCACTAGTGCTGTTGTGATGGAATACAAGCAAATCCTCACAGCAAAGTTCCAGCAAAAGAGGAGCACACGCTGAGAAATTTAGCTTACAATGCATGACCAAACAAGCAATCACTAATGATGCACATTAGTGACCCCATCTGTACATTAGTGACACCTATCATACCTTAAAAAATTCAAATGCAACGTCACACTTACATTAAACTGATATTAATTCATTATAAAATAAATAATTTACAGCTTTAAATGAAATTCTTATTTATTTATTCATGTTTTAGTAACAAATATATGATGTAATGTTATAAAACACATTTTAAAGACTTCTGTATTTAACTATTTCTATATCGATTTACAAAACGTCTGCATTGACCTAGTGCCAATTAACTTTCCCTCGTTCAGTGCAATGCAAACAGAAAGTCAGTGTTAAAGAAGAGGAGCACTAGACAGAGCTCAGGTCAGTTCGCTGCTTACTGAGAAACTTTAAGCTAGATGTGGTCGCTAAACGCTGTACTGCGCTGCCGTCTTATTTCACCGGGGTCTCTTTAAGAGAAACAGGAAATAGAAACGCACAGAAACGAAAGTAAAGTTTGCGGCCTAGACTGCGGATCATTTAGGTCCAATCGATGTTGGTGTTTTGAAATGTTTTACCACAGTTCCATTAACTCTGTCTTGCTCATATAGTCTTAAACCTAATGTCCATGTCTGGCTAAGATGAAGACTGAGCGCTCCTGGAGCAGCAGGATTAACGTCTTGGTGGAAAATCTCAAAACAAAGTGAAGTTATTGGACTTCAGTAGCTCGGCGTTTTGACAACGAGCTCTTTAGCTACCGTCCGCCTCATGAAGGACTAAACATTTAAAAAGTAAGTAAATTCATACTTCTAAAACCTGCATATCAAAGACGCGCGTTAAACACGTTTTTGTGCGACGGTTTACACTATAACGTGTATACATGTGTGTCTGTGTGCTGTTCGTGCCATGGCGTTCGCTCGAGAAGAAACTGGAGTTAGCTACCTATTCGCCAGCTTCTGCTTCGATTTGCCCGTTCCACCTTAAGCGGTGCAGCGCCAGAGTGTAACTGCAGTACCATTTAAGGTGGAACGGAAAATTAGAAACACAGTTGAAGCGGAAGTGAAAACTACAAGGAATCTGGTCGCTGTGGTGGTGGCGAGTTGCAGCTGGTTTCTGCAGAAAACCGAGTATTCTGACATTGTTTGGGTTTGTCGCATTTCTTATTCACCAAAGCACTAACACACGACAGCAGGAAGGAAGGCTAATAATCGGGGATGGAGACTGGATCCGACAACAGCCTGCCGTTTGGACACGGTGCTTCCGCTTTCGGCAGCGAGGACGGGGACGTGGAGGATGTTATTCCAGAAAGGAGACTGTCTCTTGATCTGAGACACTGGGAACCAACAGCAGACAGGTAAACGTATTCCCATGCACGGTGAGTGAAATCATGATTACCTGCAGCAAGAAAGGTCTAATACCAGTGCGTAAGTGGAAATGGTTTTACTGGACACGCAAATATGACACCTGCTGGTCAAACCAGGAAACCGGCAGCAATGTCCCAGCTACAGTCCTGTAGACCAGGATTCCCGAATCCCAGTACTGGTGACCCTGCATTCTGCACACTTTTGTTACCGGGCGCAGTAAATGAGGCATTTAATTAGTTGATGAGTTGAATCAGATGAGCTTGATGAGACAAAGCACATGCGAAGTGTTGGGTCACCAGGACTGGCCATCGGTAGACCACACTGCGCAGCTTTGTGTTTTCCTGCTCAAACAGATCATCCCAAAAAGGCCTTACAATAAGGAATAATTATGAATAGACATTATGTAGACATTATACATACATATACATAAAGGTAGTAGAATCATTATTATTTATTGTATTTAAATATCATTTTTTATGTAGTAATAACTAAGGAATAAAGGTGGGAAAGCAAAGGTGATACTACACTGAGAATTGCATGCATTGATTTCACTTCATTCGATTCCACATTAAATAATAAATTACACCCACGCAGTTTTGTCTTGTGGGGCACTTACCCCTGGCAATAATTGCCCTGATGTGATATAATTTATTGGGGATTGCACAATGATAAAGAAACAGCATTGGTATCTGCAGATGTTGAAATTTCTCTAATATTTTAAACCATATTTGATGATATATTTATTGTACATCGGAGGAGCAGAATGTTTAACCAATGCTGGATAACGGACTTAAGCTGTCAGCCTTCTATTAATTTGGCTGCGTTTGTTAGCCTGTTGAAATATCAGCATTGGAATCAGCATTAGCAGATACGTAGATGAAGAATATTGGATATTAGTATTGGCTCACATTTCTCTTATTGCTGTAAAATCAATGCATTATTTTGTCCAGTGTACAAGACAGGAGCTGGGAAACACTGATCTTGAATTTTGCATTCTTAAAACACATTAGGCAACTCTTGATTCAGTACTATGATTATTACTGAAGTACTTATTCTAAGACTTATTTAGTAACTAGTATGAATTGCTCAGTAAATGCTAACTTTATCTGTAAACTGTATAGTTATGAAAGTGAGGAATTGGTCTTTGGGGTTTAAACAATTAATAATAGACAACAGAGTTTGTAACCATACCCTGGGTATCAAGTGTGCCTCATATTTTCTTCCCCTTATCATAAATATTTTCCTCAGGTATGATGTAGAAAGAGCTGCATCACCTGCCCCAAGTTACGTGTCAATGCACAGTGATGGCTGGTCCTTCAGCATGTCAGAAACAGAGGCTGATGAAGAAGCTCCACATGGTGTTACACAGTGAGTCATTTGCCCAGTGTTGTAGCTAGTCTATCATGCAACTATTTCTATTTGCAAGATATGCAGCATGTGCTAGGCACAAATGTTGAATGCATGACTAACATTTCAGGAGAGAAGAAAAGCTTATGGACTTTCTACCATAATTCTCAGATGCCTTCAGTGTTTTTTCAGTTTAATTTTTCAAGCTTTTGAAAACCTTTGAAACATTTTTCTTCAGGGTCCACCTGGAGAGAGCGAACTCTTCAGCATCAAGTAGCTTCTCATTGTGCAGTGATGAGGGAGTGGAAGGCGAGAGCAAGCCTGAACGAAAGTCAGTGATGGTGTCACCTTTTGTGTATCCAGTTTGTCATGCTCACAAAACTCCGCTATATGAAACTGTCTGTCTGATTAAATTTTTTAAAATATAGGTCACGGAAAAAATCTTGCAGCCAACCAAGTGCTGCTCCTCCTCTCCCAAAACCAGAGTTACAAAAAGATCCTAATGAGAAGAGACACCCTGCACTTACTGTTGAGTTTGCTTTCAAGGTAAGAAAAATTTAATTGTGTTTTTTGCTTTGTTGTAATGGTGCATGAGGTTCCCCACCTGTTTTCTGACAAATCTGTTTCCCAGTAGCTGGATAAATCAGTTCTTAAGAATAGATAAAATGTTTAATTCTGCTGACACAGTCCAACACACTGTGCTTAGATGTTTGCATAACATTTGCCTTGAGAGTTTCTTGCATTAATATGCTTCATGTCTTGCCAGCTACATGAATTGTGTTCATTTTTAGGCCCTCCAAAGCTGCCTGCAGAAACTTACTGCAGATGAGTTGAAAAGCTTCAAACACAATTTGTGGAAGCGCTACCCAGAGTGCTTTCGAGATCCACTAGATGGCTTGGATATAGTTGATGTTGTAGATAAAATGCTAGAGATCTGTGACATTGAAGTGTCTTTGAAGATCACACACATAGTCCTGAGAGAAATGAACTTAAAGAAGGTGGCTGACTACCTGCAAGGGCTGTGTAAAAGAAGTAAGTGTCAAATAATGTACTAGTCTGTTAATGTTACTTATAGAATATAAATGCTTAATTGTTCTTCTCTTTCTCCTATCTAGATGAAGTCCGTTATGAGTTGAAATTGACTCTGAAAAGGAAATACGAGAACATTTATGAAAGCCTGGCCCAGCAAGGACAACAGACCCTTTTTGACTCTGTTTACACGGACATCCACATTACAGATGGTGCAAATGCTGCAATAAACAGTGAGCATGAGTATAGACAGATAGAGGAGCTCCAGGAGTGTGGCCGTGGCACGAAAGAGGTGGTTTCTTGCAAGGACATCTTCAGCCCTGAGGTTGTGAAGTCAAGGCATGTAAGGACATTGTTAACTAAAGGTAGTCCAGGGATTGGGAAATCATCTGTAGTTCAGAGGTTTATTCTAGACTGGGTAGAGGGGAAAGGACACCATGATGTGTTCTTTCTAATCCCTTTGCCATTCAAGGAGTTGAACCAGATGGCGGATGACAAAATAGGCTTCATGGATTTAATCTGCAGGCTCTACCCAGAAATGAAGGAAGTGGATACTCTTGACTTCGACGACTGCCGTGTGATGTTCATCTGTGATGGCCTGGATGACTGCGCGGTTCCCATCGACTTTCGCAGAACTGCATACTGGTGTGATCTCAATGAACCAACGACACTAAAAATTTTAATCACCAATCTGATAAGGGGAAATCTGATGTACTCTGCCTATGTTTGGGTCACCACACGACCTGTGTCAATCAATCTCATTCCTGCAGAAAGCATCCACCAGTTACATGAGGTTCGTGGCTTTACAAATGAACAGAGGGAAGCCTATTTCAGGAAGGTAATCACAAACAAAGAGCTTGCAGAGAGAGTTATTGCTTATATCAAGTCCTGCAAGACGCTCTACTTGATGTGCCACATGCCACAGTTCTGCTGGGTGGTGCACAATGTGCTTCAGAGAGATCTCCAAAACCTGCCAGCAGGGACAGAGCTCCCCAAGGCAATTACTCATTTCTACACCAACCTGCTGCTGATGCACATTGGCATGCGCAGCCAGAGACTGCAAAACAGCACGAAAGAAGAGTCTGTTCTTAGTGACCAGGATTTCCTCATGAAACTTGGGAAGATGGCCTTCCAGTTATTGGAGAAGAATGTGTTCAGGATCGAGAAAGAGCACTGGACAGAATGTGGTTTGCACGTCCGAGATGCTGTGGTTATTGCAGGCCTCTGCACTCAGTTCTACAGAGAGAAGTTTGTGATGTATCAAGAGAAAGTAGACTGCTTTATTCATCCGACTATGCAGGAATACATAGCTGCTCTTTATGTTTTCCTTTCTTTCAAGAACAATGGAAAGAACGTTGTAGAAGGTCACAAGTTCAAAATGTTCTCGAGTTCAAAGGAGGGCTCTCTGGTAGAGCTGCATAAAAGTGCTATAGACAAAGCACTGCATGCCAAAAATGCTAACTATGACATCTTCCTGCGTTTTCTCCTGGGCATGTCAGTGGAGGCCAATCAGGACTTGCTTAGGAGCTTCCTTTCCAGCACAAGCCTTAGCATGCAAGCCCGAGAAGAAACGGCACGCTACATCAGAAAGAAGATTAAGGAGAATCACTATCCTGAAAAGAATGAAAACCTTCAGCAATGCTTAGATGAACTTTTTCCTCAGCCCCAACGGCACTGAACATGTTCTCTAAATTGGAAAAGGGATATCGTTGTGTGACATTGCTCTGTGCCTTGTTGATTGCTTCATATTTATTATTGGCTGCTGTTTAGTAGCATAGGATCCTTAGATAGCCTTAGCATAATTTGCTTTCGTAACTGTGAATGTATAACTGCTGATGTGACTTCAGTGTAAGAAGAATTATCTTCAGCAGTGTTCCTGATTCGTTCTTATGGAGCAAGCAGTATGTTAAGTGCTACATTTTCATCCAAGCTCAGCCACTACAACATTTGCTTATTTTCTTACTGTGTTGATATGTTGCATATCTTTGCAGAATTTTAAAATGTCAACTTCAGTCATCTTGCCAGTTTCCACCATACTTGATTTTACCATACATCTTTGAGGCCAGAGCCTAGCACAGATGCTTCCTCTGATCTGTAGGCATCTTATCATATGTGTAATCTAATTGCCACAGTGTTGTTAAGCATTTTGAAGTGCATGGAAGTCAAGGCTATGTACCCAACACTGACATATCCAGTCATGCATGTATGAGTGAGCTAATGACAGGAGAAAGAAGGACGCTGCCTTTTTTTTTTCAGCTCCAGTTCTAGACATTTGCAAAATAATCTACATTCTACTCCTTTAAAACTTGTTCTGTTGCAGCCTTTTTCCTCCTTCTTGGTTTTCTGTCACTTAGTCTTTAGCAGATCAGGAATATGCTCATCAACAGCAGTGTAAATCGCTAGCTAATTGGAAAGAGAAATAAACTGGTGTTCAGTATAGCTCTATAGCTCATGTATTTCAGGAAGGGATAAGCTAGTTATATTGCAGTTCAGACAGCACTAACAGTCTGGTTTTTGGATAACTGCTTTTATTCGTGCTTGCTTCCAAAATTCCCAGTATGTTACTTCACGTATGGTGTTTGACTACTTAATACATAGAGAGGTATTCACCTTCAAGTGAAATTCTGAAGGGTGCACTGTTAGTGTACACTGCTATTCTATATAGAAACACAAGTTTCTTTAACTATGGCATGCATGAGCCTATGTCATTTTCAAGACAATAAAGACTTTTCTTAATATAGAAGCTTCAGTATTTTTCTTTGTCTTTTGCAGAACATGGTTTTTAGGCAAGTCATGGTTTAAATGTCAGATAAGTCACATACATTTCAGCACATTCTCCACTTGCAGGTCAGTGCATATGTACTCATATGTATGGGCCTTGCATTTAAATTGGATGACCATGAATGTCTCAATGAAGTTGTGACACATCTTATGACCGTGACAGTGAGGGATGACAGTTTGCCCAGAAGCCAAAGGACATACATTGGAAGGTCAGAAGTGTTTGTATGTGGTAGTGTTTCCTACTGAAGAACCCATTGGAAATACTAAGCTGTCTATTCGGGAAGTTGAGAAATACTTAAGCAACGAGTCCAACGAGATGTCTTTTGTCAGAGATGCCATACAAAGCTTAAGCAAACATGATAAAATGTGGAGAATGATGCAGTTTATACTGTTTACAGACTACATGTCGGTGAGACTTTGGCTAATGTTTCACCTGTCAAAATGTTGAGTTGATGTGATCACTGTAATCAGTTTTACTAAGAATCTGAGGGAAAAGTGAAAAATCTGTTTAAAATAAAAAAGGTTAGAATCCATAATAATAATATTAAATGAATTATGGGCTCATTCCCCACCCCAAATATACATATTGACTATTTACAAACAAACGTATTGTTTTTATTGTCAATATTGCACCACTTGGTGCAATATTCTCCATATTCATCATATTTTTTACACTCCTAATTTAGACCCATGATAGAAGATTAGTACTGGTAGTAATGATCAGTTTGGCTCTCTAGGGTGATAACGCACCACTCAGTAGATTAAGGGTTAAGTTAGAGTGTCATTTGTGATCCAGAATTAATCATCCAACATCAGTACATGACCTCACTAATGCTCCTATGGCTGAATGCAATCCAATTCTCACTGCAATGTTCCAACATCTAGTGTAATGCCTTCCTAGAAGAATAGAGGCTTTCACTGCATTAAAGAGGGGACAAGCTCCCTATTCATAGCCCTGATTTCATTACATTCCACACGTATAAGCAGTTGTCTAAAAACGATTGGGCATGTAATGCATCTATGCAGTCAGTCCTACAGTGCTTGATGCTCCTGAAAGTCCGCATCCTTCACATAGTTTGGCCAAATGCCACTACCTAGACAAAAAGCCTGGGCTGTGTTCAGAGGAATGCTACTTTTGACTAAAGAAAAAGAAAGCGGCTGGGAAATCATCCTGCAAGGCCAGTGGGTGGTTAAAGTCTCTTTAGAAAAATGTCCAAGTACAATATGTTCTTAGTTTATGTCTGTTGACTTGCCCAAGTAAGAAGCTGATGTAAAGTGTCCTAGATACTAATTATATTTATGTTTAGGCTTGTGCCATATTATTCAGAACTAAAAGGAGGCTGGGTGTGTTCCAGGAACAAACGAAAGTACTTCAGAAAACTGGAAAAAAACAGTACATACTGTATCTGCAGAAGTGATTAAATTTTTTTCAAAATCACTGGATCTCAGGAATACCCATCATAAATAGTGGAGCCAGAAGATAGATACCAGAATACAAAAGGTTATATTAAAAGCATTGTCTCACCATTTTTGGTACATATTCTTTGATGCAGAGAGACAATAATGTGGTATATGGTAGTGAATAACAAAGGCATCACTTGTTTTACACTTGCATAACATTTCTAAACTTGCAGTTATATACTCAAAGTCACTCACCTTTAAAATTGTGACAAAATTAAAATTCTTTTAGAGGGGAGTGGGTTAATCAAATCAAAGCAGGATATTTGTTAAACTTATTTCATTTATGCATACTTCAGAGTTGATGAAAAATAATGCAAAATTTTAAACAGCAATAGCAGTCATGCACTACTCTCTAAAATTACAAAAAAATAAAAATAATTAAATACACAATCTCTGTGTACTTAACGTAATTAACTTTTTTTTTTGTAAGTAACAAAATATTACTCAGACATGAGTACTGTCATGCAAATAGGCAAGATTAATGGGGTTGGTCTCCAGTGCAGGGATTCAATCTTGAACTACACCACACTCTAAAGACATGTTCCCCATTGAACATTAAATGTAGTCTAGGACCAGGCTTAATCCTCACCTGGAAACAGACACAGAGATGTGCTGCATCAATTTTGTAAACGTTAAAACTGCCATTCAGACTGCAAATGATCTCATGAGCACCAGGTGGTGCACTTGAGCTCCCACCTATTCAACATAAGCAGACTGGGGAGAAGGCTCTGCAGCAGAGTCTTTATTTAAGTTGTAGTTTCCTTCATAAAACAGCTTGGAGAGCCCTTCTGTTCCACATATCTCCTGAAGGAGGCTATATATACAGTAAACCATTTAAACCATCACACTAGCCTCTACAGCCACAGCGGTTCCTCCACATGCTCCAAGTGTTTGGGTCAATAACAGGTTTATTTTTGTTGCAACTGTGAAGCCAAGATCAAGAATAGCCATACACTTCAAATAACATTCCCAAAGCATGGGGATGTCATTTTAATTAAAAAAAAAAAACAAGGATTCTGAAATAAACCTCAGCAAACAAAGCACTCAACTGTAGGTTTTCAATGTGAGTTCCAGTAACAAACAACAGAATTCACTGTTTCTTCTTAATTACATGGGCACAGTCATATTTGCCTCTGACTACTGTGAGTTTGACACCTGGCAAGTCTTGTGTTCTCCCTCCTTCAACTAGCACTACATGGTGCTCCTGAAGGTTATGCCCCTCCCCAGGTATGAACGCCACAGCCTCCTTGCCATTGGAAAGGCGGACTCGTGCACACTTGCGGTTGGCTGAGTTGGGCTTTTTGGGCTTTCTGATTATGGTCTTCAGGACGACAGCCTTCAGCTGTGGCCTGCCGAAAGTGGCGCCGACCTTTTTGAGGGGTGGGGGAAGTTTACCTCGGCGGTGCATCTGATTGAGTGTAGCCATGGTTCTGCTAAAGCTGGCAAAAACTGATCCAGACCAGGGAAATGAAGATTGAGATGCTGGAAGAGTGAGGGAAATGTATTTTATTTGACTGTACTTCTCCCCAACAAAAAATTAACCATGTAATACATTATAAAATACATTAAGCATGGAAAAGAAAACTGGGCATGGAAAAGAAAACTGGGCACTGTGGGAACTTGACAAAGTCTTCTCGCGTCTTTAATATTTATTATTTGAATATAATAAGCTGGTATACAGTGTCCAGTATGTACGTTAGTTAGATGCAGTATAACTTATTGACTCACCTTGCAAGACTGACGACAGCATCGGCCTCAAATGCGAAAGAAAAGCCATGATAACTGCACACTGTAAACAAAGCAAACACGAGTTACATTACATTACATGAACCACTCATACTGTATCCACTTGTTGGAAATCCCAGGACTTTGGGGAGCCAGGAGAGAGAAAACGGACTAACGTGGTCACAATGTTAGCATATCAGCTAATAAACAACAGGGTTAGCGAGAGCTATACGCAGCATTATTTACACTGTTCTCCGAGAGTACACTATACCTGATATGTCTGATTGGCGGTGAGATTTCAAACCTTCCGATTGGAAGTTTTCCTCAGTGAGAGAAAAGCAGGATGAATGTTGACCTCTCGCTGCGTTTATGTTTCAGCCACGGCCGCCGCCATGTTGAAAGCTCCGTCTGGGAGGTTTCTGCTGCCATCTAGCGGATCCGCAGACCAACTTCACCACAGTTGGGCTGTGATGAAGACGTGAGGTAAACCTCGCCTAAAACACGGCCAACCGTTTAGCTGTTAATGTTTCAGTCTGCAGTGGACTCATATATAACCCACATTAATACCAGCAAAAGTGAAATGAAGACAGCTAAAAATGAGACAAATTGGCGAATCTGGCAGAAAAGTGTAGTAATGTGCATTGCTATTGTAAATCCAATACTTTGACATGTATAACTAAACTGTACACGTAAGCGTTTCAGTTCTCCCTATTAAAAGTCAGTTATCACATGTAAGTTCAACATGTCAAATACTTTTTACATGTGAATTTCTTATTATTAAATGAAAATATAATTCAGTTTACACAAGTAAAAACACTTCCTCTCTAAAATGATCGAGAAAAGCAATACATGCTTACTACACTCTTACAAGCTAAAGTCTAACTAGTAAATCTGGCTATAATTCAATTTAGACCAACAGATTTAGACCTAAAACAGCTTGCAGCGGTAAACACAGTGAACTTTAAACACAGCTGTAACTACACTGTGATGCGCCTTGCAGGCCAGTTAGGTCACGTTGGTCCTGGAGACCACTTCTTCTTCTTTTGGCTGCTCCCTTTAGGGGTCGCTACAGCGGATCATCTGCCTTCATCTTGTCCTATCCACTGCCTCCTCTGCTTTTACACCAACCATCTCCATGTCCACCTTCACTACATCCATAAACCTTCTCTGAGGTCTACCTCTTCTCCTTCTACCCGGCAGCTCCATCTCCAACATTATTTGACCACTATATCCACTATTCCTCCTCAACACATGTCCAAACCATCTCAACCTGGCCTCTCTGGCTTTATCTCCAAACTGCTCCACCTTCACTGTCCCTCTGATCTGCTAATTTCTAATCTTGTCCATCCTTGTCACTCCCAACGAAAATCTCAGCATCTTCATCTCCGCCACCTCCAGCTCAGCCTCCTGTCTTTTAGACAGAGCCACAGTCTCCACACCATACATCATAGCAGGACGCACTACTGTCTTGTAAACCTTCCTTCCCTCTTGCTGCTATCCTTCTGTCACACATCCATCTCCACCCACTCCATCCTGCCTGCACCCTCTTCTTCACCTCTTTTTTGATCTGTCCATTGCTCTGGATGGTTGACCCAAGATATTTGAAGTCATCCACCTTTACGACCTCTACTCCTTGCATCTTCACCTTTCCACCTGCCTCCCTCTCATTCACACACATGTATTGCGTCTTATCTCTACTGACCTTCATTCCTCTCCTCTCCAGTGCAAACCTCCACCTCTCCAGATTCTCTTCCACCTGCTCTCTACTCTCACCACAGATTACAATGTCATCTGCAAACATCATGGTCCATGGAGCCTCCTGCCTGACCTCATCTGTTAACCTGTCCATCACCATTGCCAACAAGAAGGGGCTCAAAGCTGATCCCTGCTATAACCCTTCCTTCACCTTGAAACCATGTCACTCCAACTGCACACCTCACCACTGTCTCACTATCCTCATACATGTCCTGCACCACCCTAACATACTTTTCAGCTACACCTGACTTCCTCATACAGTACCACAGTTCCTGTCTTGGAACCCTATGATATGCCTTCTCTAGATCCACAAATACACAATGTAGCTCCTTCTGACCTTCTCTGTACTTCTCTACCAACACTCTCAATGCAAAAATTGCATCTGTGGTACTCTTTCTGGGCATGAAACCTAACTGCTGCTCACTGATCTGGACCTCTCGCCTTAGCCTTGCTTCAACAACTCTTTCCCATACCTTCATGGTGTGGCTCATCAACTTTATACCTCTGTAGTTATTGCAGCTCTGCACATCACCCTTGTTCTTAAAAATGGGGACCAGTACACTGCTTCTCCCCTCATCAGGCATCCTCTCACTCTCCAGGATTTTGTTAAACAATCTGGTTAAAAAGTCCACTGCCTTCTCTCCTAAACATCTGCATACCTCCACAGGAATGTCATCTGGACCAACTGCCTTTCCATTCTTCCTCCTTTTTAAAGCTGCCCTCACTTCCACCTTACTAATTCTCTGCACTTCCTGATCCACTATCTCTCCCCCCGTTGTTCTCCCCTCGTTTTCCTCATTCATTAGTTCTTCAAAGTACTCTTTCCATCTACTCAACACTCTCTGTTCACTCACTAGTACATTTTCCTCTCTATCCTTTATCAGCCTAACCTGCTGTACATCCTTTCCAGCTCTATCTCTCTGTTTAGCCAAACGATACAAGTCCTTTACTCCTTCTTTACTGTCCAGCCTCTCATACAGCTCATCATAGGCCTGAGCCTTTGCCTTTGCCACCATTCTTTTCGCTATGCGACTAGCCTCACTGTACTCCTGCCTACTTCCTTCATCCCTCTGATTATCCCACTTTTTCTTAGCTGCCTTCTTCTTCTGAATACTCTCCTGGACTTCCTCATTCCACCACCAACTTTCCTTGTCTTCTTTCCTCTGACCAGACGAAACACCCAACACATTCTTGCCAGTTTCTCTCACCACCTTAGCTGTAGTTTCCCAGTCCTCAGGTAGCTCCTCACTGCCCCCAAGGGCCTGTTGCAATTTTTCCCTGAACTGCCTGCAACTATCCTCCTCCTGCAGCTTCCACCATCTAATCTTTGGCTCTGTCTTCACTCTCTTCCTCTTCTTTGTTTCTAATCTCATTCTACAGACAACCACCCTATGCTACACTTTCCCCTGGCACCACTTTACAATCTCCAATCTCCTTTAGGTGGCATCTCCTGCTAAGGATATAATCCACCTATATGCACCTCTCTCCACTCTTGTATGTCACCCTGTGTTCTTCCCTCTTCTGAAAATACGTGTTCACCACAGCCATTTCCATTCTCTTTGCAAAATCTACAACCATCTGACCCTCCGCATTTCTGTCTTTCACACCATACATACCCAGCACCTCTTCATCCCCTCTGTTTCCTTCACCAACATGTCCATTGAAGTCTGCACCAATCACCAATCTCTCCTCTCTAGGGACACCATCTACCACTTCATCCATCTTTCTCCAAAATTCCTTCCTGTGGTGCATATGAACTGACCACATTCAAAATCACATCATCAACCTCCAACTTCAGGCTCATGATCCTGTCTGACACTCTCTTTACATCCAGAACACTTTTCCCAAGCTGTTCCTTTAGGATTATCCCTACTCCATTTCTCTTCCTCTCTACACCATGATAGAACAGTTTGAATCCACCTCCAATGTTCCTGGCCTTGCTTCCTTTCCATCTGGTCTCCTGAACACACAGAATATCTACCTTCCTTCTCTCCATCATGTCTGCAAGCTCTCTGCCTTTACCAGTCATTGTCCCTATGTTCAGAGTCCCTACTCTAACCTCCACACTCCTGCCTTTCCTTCTCTCTCGCTGCCATCTAACCCGCCTTCCTCCTCTCCTCTCTGATGGTCTTCGACCTACAGTAGTCCAATTTCCGGATGCCCTTCCTGACGCAGCCCTCACCATTTATCCGGGCTTGGGACCGGCGCCAGAAGTACACAAAGTACACCCCTAATGGCTGGTTTGGTCCTGGAGACCACTGCCCTTCACATATTAGTATTTTACCCACTCGCAGCCCCCCTGATCCATCTAATGAGCTTCTTAAAGCGACACACGAATAGGCCAAAACGCAGGTATGTTTATTAGGCTCGCCGCCAGGATTTGTTGAGCGCTATAGGTAATCCCCAAAAACTACATGCGTAATGCATTCTGGGTAATGTAGTGAAAGAACAATGATGGATAAAAATTATTACAAAATCATGAATTCAGTATTGATTAAAGTATGTGTTTTAATAGTCATACTTATTTTATTATTTATCATTGTTGGGAGTGCAGCTGGCGTCGAAAAACTTGTGGTCTCGCATGACCAGTCCCTAAAGACAGGGGGCACTGTAGTTGGGCATCTGAGCGTTAAGCCTGTAACTATATTGTAAGCGCGCTGCAAATGTGCAGTTCAGATTGTTCACCACTAGATGTCGATCTGGAGTCAGGCCTGGATGTAGCGCGCCGCTGTTGGCATTTCAATCACAAATACTTAAGGCAGACCATATGCATTTAAAGCCTATGGCTATTTACAGAATAGCCATAACAAGGTGTTTTAATTTCGATTAATTACATGATTTTATGAACACCGTTTGTGGTTTTGCCTCACTATTCCACTGATACCGCGCTGGCACGACATTTGTTCATCTGCTCTCGAATAAAACACGTGGGAGGTTGTGTTTATGGCGATGTACGGCTTGGAGCGGCTATCCTTCGCCTTTACATTACTATGTAAGTGGACACGGGTCTGTTCGTGAGTTTTGGGGCTGGAGGATGATCAGAGGGACGGAAGGAAAAAGTGAAGGGAGCGGAGGAGCGATGGATGGGCGCGAGGGGCGAGGAGGATGAGTCAAAAGAAGAAGATGGAGAAAGGAGGGGAGAGAGAGAGAGGACTAATGAATGAGCGCGCACAGATGTGTGAGAGAGGGAGGATGAAAGGAAAGCGCGGCGAACTGATTGGAGGAGTGGGTGGAAAGCGCACCTAAAGCCCTCGTGTACCTTCAAAAACCTTGTACACCCTCCATCCCTCTCTCTCTCTCTCCCCCTTGTTTTCTTCCTCCGCGTCTATTTTCGTTCCTCTTCAGCGCTGAAAGGCCGCTGCGCGCAGAAGGACAGGAAGAAGAGACGGAGAGCGCGAGATGAGGCTCGTTCAACGCAGGCAGTGGCGGTGGCCAATCGGAGAGTGGACCGGAGGGGGGATATTTTTGGATATGCGGGGATGCGTTGACCTCTGGGGGAGAGTAGGTGGGTCGCTGTTGTATTGGACAGCGTCAATGAAAAGGAACCAAACTGAGTAAACTTGACCGGAACTATAACGCGAGCAGAGCCGCGGAGGCGGAGCTTAAAGCGCGGAGGATTTGTAGTCCCTCAGCAACAGCGGAGAAAATTGCGCCAGTTGGGTGAATAGCATAGGCTAAGAGGAAAGCTGAGAGAGAGGCAGGAAAGGCCTTATAGGGTATCATCATGCAGTACCTGGTATAATGAGCGAGTGTGGGCTGAGTGAATGTTCGCTCTGCGTGAGTGGGCGTAGGAGTGGGAAGCTGATTGTCTCTACCATGCCTCTGAGTCAAGAGCATGCGTCAGGAAAAATAGCTTGGGCCTCATCATGTGCGTCAGTCCGTACCTCTCACTTCCACGAAACCATGGAGACCCTCTGAAAACGCACTGAATGAAAGTGTGGAAGTGTAAAGAACAATAGATTTCCTGTTTTTTTTTTTTTGGGGGGGGGGCAGCTTTAATGAATGCACGTGGACGCTGACGCTCTATGCTTTGATAATGATGCATTTAATTGATTGTCCTATACATACTTTTTTCTTTTTTACAAGACAGCATTAAAGCATCAACCAAAGCAACAATCTTTTAAACATATTTATTATCACTAGACATATAATTTTCGATAGAAGAAAATAAAGATTTATTCATGGCTTTCTCATATATAATTGCACAGACACAAACAGAACTCCTTGTAAACAATGTGAATAAATAGAGCTCAGGAATCAATCCTCTACTTTTACTGTAGACAACTCTACATTAGGGTGCAATAGAACCAATACAAATGTGTTTCGTCCATCTTCAGAAGAATCTTCGTGTAAAACACAATCTTCACTATAAGTGAATACAAAAAGTGGCACTTTGTGAAACTGCCATAACAAGAATACTCTGAAGTATTATTTTTTTTCCCAAAATGACAGTCCATTATGAATACAAGTGCTCATGTGACATTCATTCTGTTGAAGTATAAACATTAAATGAATATATTTCTCTTGTTTTTTATAGTTATTAATATAATCTAAGAAGAAAATCTTGACAATATGCCATACTTTATCAATTAAGTCACAGACTTATTTTAGAACATGTGATCACCGGTTCCATCTGGAAGAAAAAAAGAAGAAAAGAGAAATTAGAGAATTACAATTGAATCTTTACACTGAATAAATGCCAAAACTGCCCCCCAAAAAAATCGTCACATTTTTGATTCTCACCTTGATAGAAGTGCTGTGGTGACTCCTGAAGAGGGAGTTGATACAACTCAGGTTGTTGCCTCAGGGCAGGAGTAATCGGGGCAGTTGCCTCGAACACAGGTTCCATGGTGACCAGCTCCTCCAGGAGGGACTGGGCACAGGCTAGACTGGGGGTGTGGTCAGGAAGTGCTGGGCCAGGGGTTGTCTCTGGGGAGGCTGAGAGAGTGGAGGTTAATTCTGGAGGCAAAAGCTCCACATCCATCATGCTCTCTGTTAAAGCATCCTCATTGGTCAACTCTGGCTCCAGCAGCCTGCCCCCAGCTGTGCTGTTATGGTGCGTCGACTGGACGCTACAGAGGTGGTGCACACCAATTAAAGCCTCCTCCTGTGAGTGCCCAGGAGAGCAGGTGCTCATTGGGGCAGGAGGAGGAGGAGAGAAAGGTTGTGGGGAAGGGATGGAGGAGGAGGGGACAACTGGTAGAAGTCCTTCTTCAAATAAAGAGATTTCATCTTGAGCTATTGATAAGTGAGATTCTGTCCAGCATGTGGTGGGTGGAAATTTGCAGGAAGGCAGCTCAGGGTGGTCCTGGGTGGGTAAAGGCTGTTGGAAAACAGGGGATGGTGAGTTTGTGGTTGGTGGGTGGTCGTGAAAGAAGCCATCAGCTAGGGAACTGAGATACTGAGCCAAGAGGGAGATTTCCAGTTGCTCTCTTTCATCGTCTACTTGCTGGGCAAAGAAACCTGGACAGGGCTGTTCTGTAGGAGAAGCCTCTGGGGTCAGGAGACCCTCTGGGGGACCATGATTGGCTGAATTAGGAACATCAACATACAGGGGCCCTCTTATCTCTGGCAGTACCATGAGGTTGCATTTTTCAGTGCCTGGACTATCTGGGGTAGGAGGCAACTTCTCATACAGATGCCTATGGCAATGCTGTACAGAGAGCACTAGCCCAATGCCTGTTGAGAGGGATGTTGGGTGAGTTGCTGAAGGCATGGCTTGGGTTATTTGACTTGGAGCACTTGCAGAGTCTGGTTTAAAGGGCTCCTCACCAAACATGAAATGGCCTCCTCCAGATCTTGGGGTATAAGGAGGTGTGGAAACCAACTCCACCATGCTGGGTGGTTTGGCCATATTTACACTGGAGAGACGTGCAGGAGGAACAGGGGATTGACTAGCTGTATGTGAAAGACCTGCCTTACTAGTCATGTGACTCAGCCGAGAGGGAGGAGCAGTGAGAGCCAATGCTGTGGAGAACTTTGTTGCTTCTGGTAACCACATCTGCTGGCTTCCATACTGTTGGGAGCCATCTTCATCCAAAGAGAAGCTAGGGCAGGGGGCAGAGCCCGTTGGCAGGCCAGACTGGGAGGTGCTGCCAGGCAGTTCCTCAGAGGAGCTGCGACCAGAGGCGGTGAAGCTGAAGTCAAAGGACTGGGTGGATAGGCCACTGCTGCTGGGTGTGAAGACTTGCTCTGGACTAGACAAGGATGGCTCTGAGCACTGCTGAGCCAAACCCTCCTGGTACAGGAGGGCCAACTGGTTTTGCTCAGAATAGAGCTGCTGACGCACTGACCATGCTTCAGATTCACTGTGGGACGAAAGAAGAGAAAGATGTGTCAGTGTCATTCAGAGTGTCATAGTGATAAGCAGTGTTGTTTTCACAGCAGATTCACCCTTAGATATAAACGTTCCTAAACAGTTATTGGCTTGGATCGATCATTCTAGCATAAATATGTACACTGAAAATTTCTTTAGGGATTGAAAAGTGGCTCTTCTTGCTCCAAAGTAGGATTTTTGATGCCTTTATTAAAAAAAGATGGCTAAAAAAGATGAGAAGATGTCATAAAGTGTTATTTTGGCAATGCCATAGAGCAACCAGTTTTGGTTCCCTGGAATGATTTGTGAGTATGAACAACAATCTAAAAGCCTTTAAAAACTTTAGTGAACCAAAAGTGATTCTTCTATAACATTGAACCATTTCTGGCACTTTTATTGTTAAGAGTGTAGCTGATGAGAGCGTAACTGTAGTACCTAATGACGTAGTTCTGGCAGTTGATGGGATGTTCTCCAGTCTGGAGCTGAAGAACCATATAAAGCCACACCCATGAGTGGTCAGCTGCCTCCACCTGAACCACCATCTCCACCTGCCTGTCCCCTCCTTCACGCACTGCAGAGGAACATAATTTTTTATTCATACAGCTTATTGTAATCTTACACTACACCATAATTAGAAAATTCCTGTTTGGTTGGCTTGAAGTTATAGCTACACTTGTCATATGGCTATACTGAACTCACACAGGGTGCAGTGCTGTGCTGAGGCATGAGAGAGATCACGAGGATGCAACAGGCTGTACCAGGAGCGAGAGCGCAGCGTGTCCACATCATAGCCCAGATATATGCTCACACTGCAGGAGAAACAGAAAGGAAAGACGACAATTTACTTCCAATTATCTTAAATGGCAATATTGCTGTCGCCATACTAGCATGTACATTTTTAGAGTTTGGTTCTCTTACCATTCCTGGGCAGACTGAATCCTCATGTCCTGGCTATGCTGGGACTGGAAGCAGGCTAACAGGAAGGCTTGTTCTGCAGGTGGGGTGGGCAGGGGGTTCCTAGTGGTTGAAGGCTTTGATACCTGGGGCTCCAGAGGCGAGCAGAAACACACCCACACTGGGTTGGACGTCCAGTAGGAGGATGAGTGGTAAGGTGATGGCAAGCAGCGTGCTCGCACCAGAATCACCTTGTTTCCAGAACCTTGCCTCCTCACAAACTTTGAAGTGTTGAAGCGACAGCGAAAGAGCCGCTCTAGGAAAACAAGATGGGGAACTGAATATAATTTTGTTCATATTTTGAGGGATATTCAAGTCTTTGAATGGGATGCAGGGTCATGCTATAGGATTTCATACTCAAGTGTTTCAACAGTCAACAGTGCTTATAGTTACCTGTCTCAGGTGTGGTCACTGGCACAAGATTGCTCCTCATAATAAAGTGGTCAGAGGGGTCTATGATGTCATACACGCTGTCACTCTGAGCAACCAGATCCACCTGCATCATCCAAGAGAATTCATGGTCAGGCACTGAGTAAGAGCTTTAAAGTGAACTCACTGTGCTGGTTAGTCTTAGAATATAGTGATCATGCATTGTATTTGCATTAGAAATAAATAAAAAAAACAGTCAATGTAAAGACTAGAGTCTTCTCACCATAGAGTGACCCAGGTGGTCTGTCACATTGTCCGATAGGTACAGCAGTTTGCCCTCACTCGTGAGCACAAGGAGGAAGCCGGGTAACGTGTGCACGAGCTCAGAGAGTTCGGGCATAGACACGAAGGTCCCGCTTACTTCATGGCAAGCTGCCACATTTAAATCTGGACAGGAGTAAAAGCATAAACAGAATTAATCGTGAATACAATGAGATGTGCTTAACTTTAGGAGGAGTAAACAACTCAAAACGCCAGACCGAGGATTGCATCAAAAATCTACACAATATCTACAAAAGTGTTGAATTAATAAGCAGTAAAGTTACCAATTAAGTGTAAGTAAACGTCATATCTGGTAACCACAGCTCAACGTTATGGGGTTCGCTTTAAGTCCAATATAGTGCCAAATGTTTGTCATGTGTTTTTAAAAGAGCGCCTCTAGCAATCAGCACCATGGACAGCGACCAGCTATTTTTCCGGAACTTCTTTAACAGCTTTGAGTAATAATCTCACAGCGAAACCCTCATAATCACTAAAAAGTAAAGAGCTTTACTCATAAAGCGGCTCCTCTAGATGAACAAACTCAGCCTACCTTGAGAGAAGAAGACGGACTTCCTCGTGTACATGCAGGCGAGGGACATGATGTGAAGGTATGAAAGGCGCGACTTGTCCGAGTCCGAGATGGGCAGCAGGTCTTTCAGGTTGCGGATCTCGGAGTTGATCTGATCCCTCCGCGCCTTCGAAGCTCCTTTGGTGGAGCGATACATCTTCTCCTCTGTAGCCTACAGGTGGCCTCAGTAGCTGCTGGTATGCAACAGAAAGCGCGCGCAGTTTCAGGGGCTAGATCTCTCTAACGGCGGCGATCTGATCATTGGTACAACTGTTGTGAAAAACTGGCGAGATAAAGGAATAAAAAACTTTAAGGAAAAATCATTTTCCTCCTCACACAGTCGTTTTTCTGCGCCCGTCTTTCTCTGACGACAACACGCTGTCTGAATCAGAACACTTCTTCTGCCTGGTGTGCAGGTTCTGCTGGAAATGCTGCGTTCAGGCCCTTTATATAGAGAAAGATGCTAAAGATGGGGGCGTGCACTGCTACAGGAGAGACTGCGTTACTGCCTTCACTCCGCGGTGATGATGATGAAGATGACGAAGATGACGGACTAATACAGCCATAAGAGGCTTCAGCTCTGTCAGACAGCTGCAGCAGCACTGGTCCATTTTCGGTCCTGAAATTCTCCTGTTAGCCCTTAATGTCAATTTCTTTCTTTCTTTCTTTCTTTCTTTCTTTCTTTCTTTCTTTCTTTCTTTCTTTCTTTCTTTCTTTCTTTCTTATTAACCCAAGTTAGTACAAATCTATCTATCTATCTATCTATCTATCTATCTATCTATCTATCTATCTATCTATCTATCTATCTATCTTAATTTATTTATTTATTTTATTACCCTCTCCCTTGAATTGAGTTTTCCGTAAAGCTGCTGCAGTCAGTGCTGTGCTTAGCCTGCAGGTAGTGGTGCCAGTAGGAGGCTGGTATCTCACGATGTTGCATCCACCGTATCTACCCACCACTTCTACCACACATACACAGAAAGAAAGAAAATAAACAATAAACCACGACATGAAAGCAAACAAGTGATTTTGGCCCACGATTGTACCCCCACACACACCATGATCAGCTGCAGCCCGCTGCATTTATTCCTCAGCTCACCACAAATAAGCAAGGATCACGACGAAAGCCTGTCTGTCAACACAAGTGACAGACTTACCCCAAAACCTGTGACCTCATGCATCTAATTTAGAGTCTGTGCATAAGGAATACAGCAGTCCTGCAGCCCTTGAGTTAAATATTCTCTTCTACAGCATTTTATTGAGGGGTGAACTAAGCTTCTAACTATCGTGCCTGAAAGTGACATGCAAAGAGAGTTATTCTATTGTCAAACACAATGTGGCAAGCAATGTAAACTAGTTCTACACCCAATGTTTTATGCTCTTAAAATAGCTGCAGATGTTAAATTAACAAGATCATGCTTGTGGTTACTCAGGCAGGACTGTATCTTCAAGATGTAAGCAGATCATAGATGGTCTCAGGCAGTCTCATGTAGAAGTGGACAGGTCATCACTGATATAAATAACTTTGAGAATACAAGGGTCTTTTGTCTGCAATCCCTTGCATATTTGTACACAAATAGACTGCCACTTTGTAAAAATTGATGTGAGATGTTTTCTTATACAACCAGATATGAGTGTTTAGAGCATGAGTGGATGCATAAGAAAGACATGTGTGCGCCAAATGAAGGACACTTGTCTGGTTTTATACTTTCTCTTTCTTTTTGTTCCTGTATATTTTTAAACCAGGAGAATCAAGGTCCTCACTTCATTCCTTGAAAGAAAGACAATCTGTTGCTTGGCAACTCTCCCACTCAAACATTCAGGCAGGATGGAAGATGTTGGTGAAATAAGTTCTCATGATGGACCTGTGTACTTCAAGTCTCATCCTATTTACATTTCCAGTGTCTCATTTAAGGCTGCATTTGTATCCCAATTACCTCAACAATTTAGTAATTCAGAGAGGTGATTGTTAGCTTATCATTTTAATATACAATTGCCTTCTTAGAAACACCTACATACTACTTAGACTCACTGCCCATTTGATGAGCTCCTCCTACCTAACAGCTTGTCCTACCTAATAAATGCAGGATTGTAGACCGTAGGCCAACACACTGTATTGCCACCTTTTACCCAGTGTATTCCATTATAGGTTACTGATTACAGGTTACCCGTTCCAAAATGTCATTTTAACCTAATACAATGGATCACTATATTGAAAAAGTAATCTTAATTTCTTTCCGTTAACTTTGGATTACTTGTCTTTAATTAAAGATGCTCAGTTAAGTAAAGAAAAGAGAAAAACAATTGTAACAAGACTTTTAAAACAAGAATGTAACTTAACACACATTAAACTGCACTGTTCATGAAACAGGGTGAGAGATTATAGGTGACTTAAATATTGTGTGCCACAGAAACAGCCACTGATCTTACTTTTGAACATTATGTTTAAAATATTAAGTTGACAGATTACACATTTGTATAACAGTATAATTCCTTTAATTTGTGTGATTTTAACAGGGAATTTAAAAACAAGTCAGTACACTAAGCCTAAAAGCTCTAAAACTAAAACACAGGGGAACAAGTTATCGTTGTAGAATCCAGTACAATGAATCAAAAGCAAAACTATTTAAAAACTATACTACTGTCCCAAGACTTTTCCTTATTTAACTTATTTATTAATAATCTGTTGTTTATTATTCCAAAGTCAAAAGATCAATCTGGTAGAAATCTTATTTTGAGACCCGTCATCAACAAAAAGCATAAATTGGGGCCTTTCTAGAAACTCTGACTGACCATTAAGTGTGTTCTATCTGCTAAAAGGCTGTACTGGCTCAATAGGTTTCATGTAGGTGTGTCTTGCTCAGACTTTCATCGTAATTGTTAGAGCCATTAAAATAGGCATTAAGAGGGAGCTGATCATCTTCATTAAAAATAATTATCATTTACAGATATTAATATTTTGCATATATCATTTGAAAACTACATAAGAAAAAAATCATGCAATTGAAAACGAAACTAACTTTGCTGCTCATGAGACTTGATTCACTCTCTCTTTACATTTCAGACTGTTAGTTAAACCTGTCAAGTAAAGATTTTTAAAAGTTTGATTTATAGCTGGTCAATCTGTAGAATTTTACGCAGAAAAAAATGAGAATAAAGAGTTTCTGATCAGATCAGTCTGCTGCTGAAGAACCAGTCGCTATGGAAATGCAGGTTTAATGCCACATTCAGATGTCTTCAAGAAAACGATGCAGATCTCAGTCCTGTCTATAAAATAAAATACTTCATAAAATTTTATAGATTGACTGAATAAAAAATGGAACTGCTGCTGTGTGGGGAGGTCTTCAGAATTCTGACAGGCAGCAGCCCAACCCTCCCCCCAAATTAAAAACTCTTAATGCTATACATGTGATATATTTATCATTAAAACAGCGAATTTTGATGAAAGATGATGAGTTTGAATTTGAATGTACTCCTACTGCAAATCACTGTTTTTACAATGTACCTGTTATTTGATTACTGTCTTTTTTGCTGTATCAGATTGTATTGTGATTACATAACGCTGTTACATGTATTCTGTTACTACCAAGTAACTGGGTTTGTGTATGTATATGGTAAATCAAAGTTCCTCATGCTGCAACTTGATCTGGGGGCCACACTTTGGGCAGTACAGCTCTAACCCATTCATCACAGCTGATGAGCAGATGCTATTTGGGTGGTGGACCATTTTTAGCCTTGCAGTAACACTAACATGGCAGTGGTGTACTAGTGTGTGTTGCACTGGTATGAGTGTATCAGCCACTGCAGTGTTGCTGGGGTTTTTACACATCATTGTCACTGTTAGCTAGAAAGCGGCCTACCTCTCAAAAATAACCAGTGATTCTGTGGTGAGAAACTGACCAAGGGCTAGAGGATGACTAATACAAATTGTGAATGGCAACAGATGGGCTTCATTGTCTTATTGCACACCAGAAAATTGGGCCTAGGAGTGTTTCCAATATAGTGACCAGTGAGTATACGTGTTGTATGATACGTACACTTACCAAGCATTTTATTAGGAACACTGCACAAATACTGGATAGGACCTCCCTTACCTCTTGATTCAAACCAAATTCTTCATAGCATGAATTCCACAAGATGTTGGAATCTTTGAGATTATGGTCCATGTGGATGAGATTACATAATGCAATTCCTGCAGATTTTTCAGGTACACCTTCATGCTGTGAATCTCTTAAACCACATCTCAAAGGTGTTCTATTAGATGCAGATACAGAGAGTGGGAAGGTCACTGAAGAACACTGAACTCATTACCATGTTAATTAAACCAGTTTGAGGCAACTATTGCTTTGTGACATGGTGCGTTATCATGTTGGAAGTATCTATTAGAAGATGAGTAAATTGTGGCCATGAAGGAATGCACATGGTCAGCAACAATATTCAAATAAGCTGTGGCATTCCAGTGATGATTGATTGTATTAACAGGCCAAAAATGTGCTAAGAAAACATTCCCCACACCATTACACCACCTCCACCAGGCTAGGATGTTGACACAAGGCAGACTGGCCCCATGGACTCATGCTGTTGGTGCAAACTTCTGACCGTATCATCTGTATGTCAGAAATCGAGAATCATCAGATAAGGCTATGTATTTCCAGTCTTCAGCTGTCCAGTTTTGGTGAGTCTGTGCCCACAGCAGCCTTGGCTTTCTGTTCTAGGCTGACACAAGTGAATGCCAACACAGTCCTCTGTTGTTGTAGCCCATCTGCCTCAAGGTTTGACGTGTTGCGCATTCTGAAATGCTTTTCTGCTCAGAAACCACAATTGAACAGAGTGGTTATCTGGGTTGCCATAATCTTTCTGTCAGCTTAAACTAGTCAGGTCTTTCTCTGTTAATGCCTCTTTTTAACTCAGAACTGCCACTCATTGGATGTTCTTTCTTTATTGCACAATTGTTAGAAATTTCTAGAGACTTTTTTGTGTGAAAAAATTCCAGGAGATCAGCAGTTATAGAAATATTCATCCATCCTGTCTGGCAACAACAATCAAGGCATGGTTAAAATCACTGAGATCACCGTGATCACACTTTTTGTCCATTCTGCTATTTGACATAGACATTACCTTAAGCTGCTGGCCCTCATCTGCAGGATTTTATGCACTTCTACCATACGACTGGCTGATTAGATAATTGTGCAAATAAGTATGTGCAATGGTGTTCCTAATAAAATGCTCAGTGAGTGCATATCATCCATGTAGATACATCAATATGATGTTTGATTCCTTCACTCTCCCTACTTTAAGCAGTGGCAGTAGGTGCTATTGCATCTGCTCTAAGTAACTGTAAACTTCAAGTCTTTTAACTGTATGAAGATGTGAAAGAAAAAAAGCAAGGAGGAACATGGGAAACGTGTCTGCATATGCGAATGCATGAGCGCACGTGTGCCATGTGTGTATGTGTTGCACATGTGTGTGTTTGTGTGCACATATGAATGTGTGCGTGCAAAAGTTTGAAACACAAAGGCAGCGATTAGGTGAGCAGAGTGAACGCCTCCACATTTCCCTCCTCCCTCCATCCTTCCGTTGACAAAGCTCATACACATGGCAACCTTGTAGCTGTACTTTCTTTTTCACCTCCTTGCTTGTTCAGGTTATTTTTAGAATTTGCGCATAGCTCATTCCTTTTGAATTGATTTGTGTTTTTATAAAACGAACTTAATGAAGTCCAGAAGCTTGGAGAGATTGACATCTATAGAATAGCACCTCCTCTGCTTTAAAACAAAGGGTCAAGCATGCCATTTAAGCTCATGAGTATCAGGTGTACATGTATTTGCACTCCACGCTGCTGGTGATTTTGCTTGTTTTTTTTTGAAGGTATCCGAGTTTGTACTAAGGTTAAGCCTCCCTGTTTGTACCCTCCGACTTTATGTTTGCTTCTCTGTTACCATTATGACTGCTAATGCCACTAATAGAATTTTTCCTCGCCAGGCTATGCAATTATGGCCATTACTGATCAAATAACAGTGAATTTGACCTTATGAACAATAGTGAACCGAAAATAAATAAAATGGGAGAGAATAGAAGGCTAGGAGAGAGAAACAGGGACAGAGGTGAGAAGATGTGCGTAAAAAGTTGCAGCTTGACGTAAGTCAGGACATATGGTAGGCCTTTCAGCTTTAGCTGAAAAGTTTTGCTGGAAGCTCAGAGGACTTGGCCCAGGGGAGCATGCTGCAGAGAGGGAGCTGTCGCCCTAACCCCTGAGCTCCCTCCGGAGTTTTTTTGTTTATTACGTGGGTGGTGCGGCCATCTGCTGAAAACAAAATGGCGGGGGATGGGCTCCCTCAGCTGCTGATTGATGCAGCACTTCGGATCACACAAAATGAGTAATGTCCTTAACACATCATCTGTGCAGTTGCCAGTCCGCTTGCTCTACCATCGCTGCAGGGCTTTGCAGGCCTGTGTTCCTGACCCTGGAATGCATAAAGAGGGTCAAACTGATCTGAAAGGGTATGAATTTTGTAATAACTTACCAATAAAAAACAATTCCATAGTATTCTGATAATCATTGTTTAAATGGTTTACGAGCCTCCCAAATGTCATTTCCATTCTTGGTCACAGGTTCTGACAAAACAACATTGTTGTATCACATTGTATCACCAAGTCTTCTAAAAAGGGGTCAAAATAATCCCCTATACATTTACTGTGAAATTTTGATTCACAATGATATTTTTAATAGGATTTGTCTATAGGAGTGTTGTATACATTGACATTTCCATGGAATAATCAAAAATAGTTGTATATATTTTAATATAATATATTTTTGTGTTGAAAACATTTTTAAATGGCTGTTTGTCTTCTATGTCAGTTATTGCCAGTGTTTCACAATATTTAGCATACATTTTATGCTAAATTTAGCAGGATAAATATTATTAGTTAACGTGACTTTCCCACCTGCTGGTTCATGTAACTTATAACAAGTTAAGAATTAGCCTCGTCTTGTAACACTAGCCTGCCTTCGCATGTTTTGTACTGGTACTGACTGTCATGAATAAATGATGAACCATCCATCCATCCATCCATCCATTATCTAAGCCGCTTCTCCGTCAGGGTCGCGGGGGGATGCTGGAGCCTATCCCAGCAGTCTTCGGGCGGAAGGCAGGATACACCCTGGACAGGTCGCCAGTCCATCGCAGAGCATGATGAACCATTTATTTAAAAACAAATTCTCCAGCCATCCCTTCAAACTGGCTCTGCTTTTTTTGTAGTAGCTTGCAGCATAGAGACTTATGGGAACTCAGGGCTGAGAATGATATACATACATATATACATTATATATATATATATATATATATATATATATATATATATATATATATATATATATATATATATATATATATATATCAGATCATCAGGTGAGAGGAGCCATTTGTAGTTCCCTGCAACAGAGGATATTCAGACACAGACATTTTACAGGTTTCTTTATATTCCCTTTATGTACAAAAAATAACATGTTTGTTTGGAGCAATGTAACCGTTACTGCCCACAAACCTCCATGCAACCCTTATGTTGGCATGGATGTTAAGCAGCACGTCCACTAGGGGGCAGTCCAGAGCAAGACGTTTCTGACAACCAACATGGCGAAGATGGAGGACATAATAATGTACCTGTCACCTAATTTGAACCAGAAACTCGATTTGGACCACAAGTGTGCGGCAAAGGCACATCAGCATGCGTTGTCTAAGGCTGTGTCTGAAATTGAAGGCAGCTGTCTCGATGCCCTGTTGTCTCATAAGTCAGTGTTGTGATGAACGCACCTGCAGTCAATCGTGTTAAGACGAACTTCGAAAGGCAGCGGTACATCTTTTTTTACAGTCTTTTAAGAAGGCTAGGATACATCTGTGCTGCCTTCAAAAAAGCAACCAGACTGAGGAACCTTTTACATAAACATTCGTTTCGGGCGTGACTGGCTGCCTTAGTGCCTCAGAGCAGTGAATGAATAGGCCGCATGTATTAGACGAATCCATTCTCAGGCAGCAGCCGGGAAACAGGCGCATGTGTAGTCCAAATTGGGTTTTCGATTCAGTACCAACTACAAAAGAGGCACCAGTGCAGACTGTGGCGGCCTTTAAATACTTAGTGACATGTGGACAGAGAATTTTTTCACTTACATTACCAATAAGAGAAATTCGCATGGTGTCTCGTACTGGCTACACTAGCCTCACGCCCTCCAGTAAAATAGCTCTGCTCTGTTTTCTCCGTATTTGTTTACGGAGTTTAGACAGAAGGCTGTGATGGGTCAGTCGCGAACGATCCGGGTCTATGAACCGGCTCTTTGAAGTGAACGGCTCCTGATTGCGAGCCCATGTTTTCAGTTAAAGCGTAACTGGTTAAGATGTGTGGTGGCGTCAGTTTGAATCTTTACATGCAGAGATTTTTGCCAGCTCGATTACAGATTCAGGCTGAGGTGTTTATATGCACACTCTATGAAAATCCGATGAAAATCTTCGTTTACATGCGCACTACAAGTAATTCGATCCAGAATGACGCGAATGTAGCGCTTAGAGTAAACGAGACCATGACAGCCAACATCACGCCATGCTGACGGTTATAAACTTGACGCGACGCACATGCGCAGAACGCACTTACACGTTCCGACCGGAGAGTAATCGGATGCAGGCGTTTACACGGCTATTATTCTTCTGTTTAAAGGATTATTTACAGGTTTACCCACCCTGTTCAGTCGGATAGAAGGGTGAGGAAAGTGAGTGAAAGGAAACGTAGTAAAGTTTGGACCCTTTTTAACGTGGTAGACAGTTCAAAAGCAGAGTTTAGACTGTGCAAAGTTGAAACTTCATATCGAGCAGGCTCCACAAACAACCTGCACAGGCATATGCAAACTGTTCATCCATCAATGCAATTAGAAGAGAAAAGACAAGCAAGTATGCATAAATAAAGCCATACAAATAATAAACATTTAATATTATCTATGTTTTATGTTAGTAATGAATTTGACACATAATCTGATAATAAATTAAACAACAAAAAATCTGAGGAGCCACTTGAGAGCCGAAAGAGCTGGCTCTTTTTAGTGAGCCGAGCCAAAAGAGCCGCAATTCCCGTCATTACGTCACAGGAAACTGCAGGAATAATTACCCATCAGCTATTGCAGGTCTCTTGAAGATGCGTTTTTGATGATGATGATGATGATGTAGGACGTTCCGAATTAAAGTATTTATCAACTGCAGACATCCCGTACTTAAACGTATAGGTAACATAACGGGAATTTAGCTTGAGTGTCTCCTGTCAGAGCCATTGCTTAGCAACAGCGTCTCAGCGAAGTGGCAGTGTTTGTGAGAAACCTGGGACGTTATAGCGAAATAACAGCGCGGTTAGAACGCTTCTCAACCAATCATAGTTTTGTACCTTTATTTCTGAGAGTGTAGCAGGACACTACAGTGTGGGCGTTTTCTTCAGAGATTATGGAGATACAAGGTTTTCTTATAACAGCAATATTTTCCTTGTGAGTTATTTAGCCCAAGCGTTGGTGCTGGTCACTGGCCTGGGAGGCAAGACATGCCTGAACTTTCACCCTTCTGAAGTAACAGCCTCAGCGCATCCTCAGGTAAAGATTAGGTGTATTTTCCTCTCAGTCTGTGTTAGGTTGCTTGCTGACACAAATGGCCACTATTGGTGGCACAAGAACATATTAACTCATTTTAAAAACCTTAAAATTCCCTATGTTTTATTTATTTTTTTGAAGTTGATGCTTGAACGTCTGTGCCGCCATGGCAACAGATCGCTGGTATCTTAGTAACAAAATTCATTCATTGTGAGTGATGCGAGGCAAGATTCTTTATAATGACACAGCATGAATCCTGCGCATCAAATCCTCAGCAACATTTAACCTTTTTATTAATAATGGAGCAGAATGTGACATTGTGGCTGAGTGTTAAGAAATGATCGGAAGGTGGGAAGAGAGGAGTGCTCTTATTATAATTTAAGGATCGGGCACTTGCAGCGGGTGTATGTTTGCATAACCTGAAGATTTGAATGTTTATATAACCACCACCCCCTCACCCCAGCCAGCTCCTTTCTGCATCTGTTATAGGTCTGTACATTACTGTACTATATGTTCTCAGATGAGGACAGAAAGAATGTGATCATTTAGGTGAAAGGTTCAGAAGAAAGTCCTTTGTGACAGTGTTTTGTCCAGCCTTGCTCCAATTCCCCTTTGACAATAACAGGGAGAAATCTGTTCATCTGTCGATTTCTTCCATTCATGATTGTCAGTGATAGTTTGTTGATAATGCTCCTGAAAGCCTGATTGTGACGTGTGGCGAGGAGGGGGCGTAAAGGAAATTAGTGCATCCCTGACCCAGCTCTACTTTACCCCTCTACACCCACAGAAATAGACACTGAGACCTTTATTAACATTTAGCTGGTAAAAATAACAAGGCCTTACTTCTAAATTTGGACTCAAACGGGACATTTCCTCTGTTTGTGACATTCTCCATGTTTGTTTGTTATTCTTGTTATTGTTTTTAATGATAAATAACAAACATACTAATGACCCTGAGCTGATTGTTTTTATGTAATTACAGTTATGCTAAGTCAAATTGGGCTCAAATTAGCCTCTACTGGCTTGTCTATGTATCGCCATGAGACCCTGCAAATACTGGTTTATGGGATTCTCCTGGTGAAAAATACCCAGCAAATGTGAATCTAAAGATAGTACGTACCTACACAGACTTCAATCAAACGCCTGAAAGGGTAGTTAACGAGACAGTCTGAGCATGTGTTTCATACCCCGTAAGTCACATGTCCATTAGGCTGTGATTGCCCAGGTTTCACTCTACACTATGTCCCGCCTACTCCCATCTGCTGCTCTACCCACCAGCCCTCTGTGCCAACACCAGCCACCAATGAGCTCATCTACACCCTGCTGGACATCCACACCGCAGACCATAAACAGCAGTGTAATATTACACACACTCATTCACACACACACCCACACCTCCAACATACATATAATACCCTCAGTAGCCGAAAGGGAGGCCTATATCTCTCAAATAAAATAAAATGTGTAATTGTGTCCATGTCCCCACAAAACCATCAACATTTTTATTAAAAAAACGTTCCCCCTTCCTTTTCCTCATAACATCAGATTTTTCATGATTTTTCATCATCATGAGGAAATTTGGACCCTACAGCTAGTTAAATGCGCCCAAACACAAAGGTCTGTTTTATCTTTTCTATTCTTTTCCCTGCTAAATAAATACGCACTTCAACTATTCAAAATGTCTGTATTATAACCCACTGAAGACAATTAGCAGTAAATACAAGAATCTATCATTTTGCTGTTCTTATTTCTATACAATACTGACTGTTCTTCAGATTCACCCAGTTCTCACATAAATTATTCTTATTTCACTGTGGCAACAAAGTTGGACTTTTCTAAACGGTCCTGCACCCATGCCATCTCTCTGAAAACTAAGCCTCTTGCATGTCTCCAGAAGTTTTTATGTCTGTGTTACAGTGTCACCCTGTGGAGGTGTTTGATTAATGCAGTCAAGAGATTCGCTCACCCTATATACAATCTATAACAAAAAGCAGAACAAAAAGGGCTAGGGTACTGTTTCACAAACATTAAACAGTGGGACTCATTATATTCCAGATAATCCCCGCATGTCCCGGGCTATAATCCTCCTAAAAAGTATATATGAATATGGACACACAATGCAGTGGAAAAGTACAAAAGAAAACACATTTGTTATTCAATTTCCAGTCAAAACAGCCATTAAGTACAAGTTATTCATTTGGATGAAGTCGGAAACAAATATTTAATAGAAAATAACACAGAAGCCTCAACAACTAAATATATCTTTGTTTTTCTTTCAGTATTTTGTGTGTCTGGCCTGCGGGTATATTTTTCCCACCTTCAAACTTTAATCTCAAAAGTTGGTTGCATTAATGCTTCTAATATCTGCTTCTATAATATCAAATCTTTCAGTATTTATTCGGTCCACTCTTTACTTTTGAGCACCTACTACAACTTCCATCCTTACAACTTAAGCCCAACTGTTTTCAGTTTCACTGTCCCTCATTTTTGTTCCATGTTCCCCTTAAAACAGACACAAGCAACTACTCAAACACACCTTTTGCTGCCTTACAAACTTCTTTCTCTAAAAAGACTAAAGAAGAAATTTCTGATATTACATACACACACACACACACACACACACACACACACACACACACACACACACACACACACATATATATATATATATATATATATATATATATATATATATATATATATATATATATATATATATATATGATAATACTAAAAGATGAAAGTCTAAGTAAGTGAAGAAACAAAAGAGTTTTGCAAAACTAGACTCGAAACAAAACAGAGAAGGTGAAACTCCTGACAACTGGCAAAACCTTTTAAAGCTTTGAAAGTGAGGAGAAAATCTAATTTTACTCAGATTCAGATTCAGATTTTATATTCAGGTCTGAAAAATCCCCAGGAGTTTCTGTCCATCCTTCCACTGTGAGAAGACAACTTAATGCTGGTCTGAAAGGATGTGTAGCTGTTAAGAAGCTGTAAGAAGAAGTGTTGGTTGGTATATGTAGTGGGTAACACCTCTGCCTTCTATGCTGTAGACTGGGGTTCAATCTCCTGCTTGGACAAGCACCCTACACTATACCAGTAAGAGTACTTGGGCAAGACTCCTAACACTACCTTGCCAACCTGTGTAAATTGACCAAACTAAGTCATCAGCCAAATGCTATAAATGTAAGAAAAGAAAATGGACAGAAAGTTAGGGAATAATGTTTTAAGGACCGATGAGTCTACATATGTAATTGAAATTACTTTTATCATGAGAAGCAGAAAATGCAACTAACTTCTAAGACTGAACTTTAGAGGTGGAGAAATATCTATTTCTACCTATATTCATATACACATATGCTCTATGTCCTGGTGTACAAATCTATCTTACTTTATCTCTTCTCCTGCACATATTGACAGGTTGCACACTTGTTTATGCTATTTGTGTTTTATTTAGTGTAATGAGTATTTTCTTTTTTTCTGTATTTTTATTGAAATTTATTTTAACACCTGTGCCAAGAGAAACTATTTGTGCTGGATAAGTAACATGTTGTACTTGGCAAATATGAAAGATTCTGATTATGATCATTGGTTCAGTTTGAATCATTGGGACAATTTGGATCAAAAAGAATGTTCTTGCTTTCAGTGGCTTCAGTGGCCTAGTTTACTGACCAGACCTGACATCAAAACTCAGCTCTTGCCTCTGTCTTAAGAGGACCTGCACTGGATGAATAAAAATAAATCTAAGTAAGTGAAGTAAGGAAGTGGCCTATATTCACCTTAGGATGTAGCACTAGAGAAAACAGAAGAAAGGAGGAGACTAATGTCATGCATGCGGACAGAAGAAAGAGTGGAAGTTAGTGGCATACACTCATGTAGGGTACCCAAAGAAGACAAAGGCACACAGACAGGACTTTGAAACACTTTATTGCCATTAGAAAATATGATGGTCCTTTTGTATGTATTAGAAAAAAAAAAGCAATGAGCTAAATTTGTTTGTTGGCATCACTAGAAAACTTGATCAATGCACTGACCTCTTTGGAAAACTTATATTGAAACAAGGGTGCTATCTATCATAAGTCACATTCTACAGATTTATAAAGCGGTTTAAGAGTTTTCAGGCCTTCTACAAGTAAAAAGGAATGTATATTTTATTGTCAGCTCCTGGTTAGCTATTGATGCATTTATCCAAATCTGTGATAAAGACCTTTCACTAAACTACTTACAAAGTCTTTACAATTTGTAGAAATCTGCAAAGTAAAATGATAATGATATTGAGATAAATCATCTTCAAGACTTATTCAAGGTTTACTCCAATGGAGTTAATTCGGAATGAGTACATTAACACCTGAGGTTTTTGTGTGTGAGTGAGTGTATTATATGTATGAGTGTAGGGTGAGAAAGCGAGAGAAATGAGTGTACCAATGATTTAGCACCTTCCAGAATAAACCCACATTCAGAGGCTAAAGTAAGAAACACAAGAACAACAACAAAAAAAAACATTTCACAGGTTTGCTAGCCCATAGAAGTGTCAATTTTCAGGAACAATCTCAGTGCCAATTTTACCCCTTTCTCCCATCATTATTAGTCATGCTGACTTCTCTCAGCACCACACCACACATCTCATCTCCCTCTCTATTGACTTTCTTTCTCCCTCTATCTCCCTCTCTGTCTCTAGAAAGCATAAGGCCCCACATAGACAGAAAGGCGCAGGGTTGAGCTGCTCTGGTAGCTCATCAGAGGGTTGACAGACACCATCTCCAGGTCCAGAACGTACTCTTTAGGTCCAGTCACTTCCCGGGCCAACACGAGCATAGCACTGACGTTGTTGATTTGCTAAGAAGACAAAAGAGAATTATTTCTTCCTGCACTTTTCTGTTCTTCATGAATCTGTTATGCTTGCTCAATATGTCTGGAAGAGAATGTTGGGCTGAGAAAAAAAACACTGACATTTTTATTTAAAGACAGAGGTGTGACCCAAGGTGTGAAATACCCCCCTGTTTAACCTCTTTGACCCCATGAATGTCTCAAAATTAAAATTCTGTGGGGTCCCTAAAATTAAACTTATGACATTATGCTGCCCTTAGGGGAAAAAAGATGCTGTAATACAAATTCAGGGAAAGATAAGATAAGATTCTTCAAACACAATCACCAAACTCCTCTCTCTGGTATGCTCTACTAACTAGAGATGCAGCACTGGTCTGTGTAGATGTGGCACTCTATCAAACTGGTTCAGTCTATATGCTGCAGCATATTTGTAAAACTGAAAACTTGCCCAATGAGCTGGAGCCTACCCCAGCAGTCTTTGTGTGGAAGGTAGGATACACCCAGGACAGGTTGCAGGGCAGTCCATTGCAGGCCAGACAGACAGACAGATACACATAAACATTCACACACACACCTAGGGGCAATTTAGCATGTCCAGTTAGCCTGACTGCATGTCTTTGGACTGTGGAAGGAAACTGAAGAACCCAGAGGAAACCCATGCAGACATGGGGAGAACATGTAAACTTTCACTGTGAACACAGTAAAGCAAGTGTTTCTGATTTTGTCTGCCAAAGGTTTTTCAGGCTTGATGTGGGACCTGCTTCAAGGCACAATGATTTCTGGGCAAGTTATGCTGCTAAAGTTGACCCTTGTGTTCACTCAATCTCCCTGCTGTCAGGGATATCCCAAGAGGAAATGGCGAGACAAAGCAAATGAGTGCATGTTAAAACTGGTATTGAAATGGACTGTTTGACTGACGGCAGTGCTGTGACGAGGGCAGACAGGGGAAGGATACCCGGCATGCTCATTTTGATCATTACTGATTCTAAATAATGTCTTTACTTACCCGGATGTAGAAGTCTCCACCATCATCCCCAGAGCGAATGCGGAAGGTGTTGTAAGATCCTGGATAAATGCTAGTGGCCTGGATTTGGAAGATATCAGAAGGCACGGAACGCTCAGAGGTGATGCTCATGTAGCGAAACACTATGGAAAAGGGCAGATCACGACATTCTGGCTTTACTGATGGACACACACAGCGACTGTGGGGTTAGAAAGAGGGAGAGAAAGAGAGAGGGAGAGATAGAGGGAAAGAGAGAGAGGAGGAGGTAAAGAACAGATCACCTGGTCACACATACACAGAAGGCTTCCTGTGTGGCCTCTTTGACCTCATCTTAACCAGAAAAGCTGGATTTTCAGGCCTGTAAACAATTATTCGAGCATTCAGAAGTTTGAGACTTTTGTCTAAATGTTTAGAATAAAAGGTTTGAAGAATTAAAATAGAAATTAAATAATCAATTTGGGTGCAGCTTCACAGGTTTCAGTAATTAGTAGGAAGCTGTAAATATTTCCAGAATGACTGAGAAAGCTGTATAACATCATGAATGTAATTCTAATAAAATTAACATTGAGAATGCAAAGCGAATAACTTAACAAATCGTCCATGATTTACTATCATTTTATTCCCAAAATATTTGAAATATTGAAATATCACAAGAAGGAATTTCCTGTGTATAATTCATAATATTTACATTGTACATGATGTGTTATGCATCCCCCAGTCTGTAAAGCCCTGTTCATCTATTATTTTCTCCTGAAATCAAGGGCATTAATGGAAAATGTGTTCCCTTTTGCTGTAGTAACAGTCTGTATTCTTCTGGGAAGGCTTTACACTAGATGTTAGAACATTGCTGTGATAATTTATTATGTATATGTATATATATATAGGGCTGCAAATTAGCTTAAGCTATTAAGCTAGATGCCCTGTATACATTACGTGTTGCATTCTATGTAACAATGTTTATCTGTATTGTCCGTGTCAAAAAAACAAATAAAATAAATAAATAAAAAATCCAAAACATTGCTCAAGTTCACAGTACAAAACACTTCAGAAAGCACCGTTCCACTGCTCCATGACCCAGTGCAGGGGCGGTTAGACCACTTTAGCCAACACTCTGCACTGGACATGGTGAGCTTAGGTTCATGAGCAGCTTCTTCAGAACATCCCATTCTGTTGGCAGTGCTTTTCTATAGCATTATACAAACTGGACTCTAGAAACAGTATGTGGATACCTGTTGATTTAATGTAAGTAAAAATAAATGCAAGTGAAAACCGCTCCACTGTGGACCGTTGGTGTGTGTACGTGTGTGTGTGTGTGTGTGTGTTTGTCACTTACTTCTCTGAGACTTGGACATAGGGGTCCTGGCAGCGATTGGAGTCCACACAATGGTATCCTCCATGCACATTTACACAGTTCTGTCCTTCCGCACACTGATGACTGCCTGACTCACACTCATTCACATCTAACACAAGCAGGAACATAGCAAAAAAAGAAAACAAAGTGTGAATGGGCAGATTCTGAGAGATTACATAAGGCAGGATGAAGAAGCTCGAATTGTTGTTTTGATGAGTCACCAGTCCCATTGATAAAATGTGCATCTACTGCCACGGTGTGAAACAGTGATTATGTTCTAGGAGAAAGGGCAGTAGGTGTTATCTTACTCTGAGAATAAAGCCTTACCCTGGCAGAGCCGCGTGCCCAGGAGCTGGTATCCCTGTGGACACACACAGGAGAATTTGCCTGGTTCATTCACGCATTGAAACTGGCACAGGTAACTGGAGTAGCTGCACTCATCGATGTCTGCAGATAAGGAACGAGAAAAGGAGAGATGAGGATGAACAGAGACATATTTTAAGGCAAAAACTCAGACTTAAACAAGTTTCTCCTCACCCCAGACTAATGGTGAACCGTGAATATTAGAGCTAGGCCTTCAGTTCAGGCCATAAATGTGATGAAACTTAAGAAAACTTCATTGGAATTGGGGTTGTATATTCACAGTCAGTGATGTATCAAGGGTTTCACGAAACTTTAGAAAGCCATTTTTTTTCTCAGAGAATTGGTACCTGAAGTGATTTGTAAGTGGATTTGGGAAATTAATGTAACGCAAACTTTCTTTCCAGCTTCTGAAGTCCTAACTATTGGGACAGCTTGGTTTGTTGTTTGGCTGTATCTACTTAGACAACAGGGGAAAAAATTGGATTGGACAATTTTCTGTTGGGCACTGAGGGTTCTCCACTGTCCCAAACATCAGTTGAGATATATTTTGTCACAATATTGCTTCTTTAGCTTTACTTGTGCTACAATGATAATGTTGCTGGTAAGTGGTAGAGGCTTCTCAGTTAGCAAACTTCATACCTAAATCATCACAGACTTGGCTCAAATGTGGTGGAGTTATTAAGTCATTTCAAATACATTTGATTATGTGGTTTCTGACACTGTATGACAGACTGTTATCTTAAAAACTAGACAAAACCACAAACAAAGCTCAAGCTGCTATTACTGCTTTTAGCTATGTGGTAACCATAAAGAAGCAAAAAACTTGGCTTATTAACTAGTAATTACATAAGGACATTTATTTTTGGCCATATCACCCCTTTAACAGAAAAACCAACATGAAACAACTTAATAGAAACAGGACAAGAAGAACACGTACCATTGCATGAGAAGCCATCAGGGCCAAGGTCATAACCCTGCTCACAGCGACACAGAAATGTCCCATAAGTGTTATAGCACCTCTGCTGGCACGGGGCTCCCATCTCACACTCATTCACATCTGGTCAGACAGATACATCACTATCACTCTCCATGAGACACTTTTTTTCCTAAGCAAGAGTCAAAATTACTTGAATCCACTTTTGGTGTCTTTTGGATCTCAGCACAAGTAAAGGACATGCTTTTCATTAGACTAAAACACAAATATATATACACACACACAATTCCCCACAGGTCATGGGATCCCAAAAGCACAGATGTATCACCCTGTCTTGCAGTACACTTGTCTTTTTCTGTTTCTCCCTTTGTGTCTCTAGCTGTGTGCTTTTGTTTCTGTCTCCTCCCATGTCCTGCCTCCTGGTTATCTGTCTCACTTGTGTCTAGTGTGTAGCCCTGCCCTGTCATTAGTGCCAGGAGTTTCTTGTTTGTTCTACGTGTATTTATACTGCTGGTTATTTGCCTTATGTTTCCTTGTTTTTTTTCTTCTTCTTCCTTCCTTTGTTCTGTTACTTTTGTGGATTCTTTTTTGTTATGGATTTCAATAAAACCATGCACTTATACTCACATCCTGCCTCCTCTATCATTACATAACATCGAGCCAATGAAGTCAGTTTCTTGCCATAGAAAAGGGAATTAAGCACCTGGAAAATCTGCACTACTTTCCGAGTAGGGAAGCCTGTACTGCCTTTTTTGGTATCTCATGTGAGTATGACAGGGAAGCATGTGATGTGAACTTTATCTTCAGCACCTAGACTGTCCTACCCTGTCAGATTTTAAGATGACTTTTATTAAAACTTCTCAAAGCAAAGGCCTAGGAGTAGAAAAGAGAGGGAAAAAACTGTTGAAAGCTAAATTCCTGGTTGCCACACAGGTCACATCAGTTCATGGCCTCACCTATAAACTCATCAGCAGAAGTTCTGGCTACGCCTGCAGCCTCTCGGGAGGCCTCTGTCCAGCCAGGCTCTATTCTGTATTTTCCCTATTGTGTAGTGGTCTAGCTCATGCCCCTTAGAGACTAAGGGGCATTAAGGGGCATAGTCTTTTAGTATTCTGAAATTTACTGTTTATCCCATTTGATACCTTTGAAGATATTTTTATGAAACCAATAAAACCATAGACTTGTGCTTGCATCTTGCCTCTGTGTCTTTGTTACAACAAATCACAGAAAAACAATATGAACCATATGGTTATGTGAGATAGTTAAGGCAAGATGTTACAGGCAGAAACAACTATTTTGATTCTGCCCCTCATTTTTCAGATTTTTAAATTATCACAAAAATGTCAAACTTCAAACTTCTTTTTTTCAGTAATGAAGACTTAGTTCACTCACACTTGGCACAACCATGTCATCTATCACTGATAGGCTCTGAAAATCTGCTGATTACATCCAAATCTGTCTTTTTCCTTTGTGATTTCCTTTGTAATTATGACAGAACTCTCTCTCTCTCTCTCTGTGTATATATATATATATATATATATATATATATATATACATATACACACACACATACACACACACACAAACATATATATATATATATATATATATATATATATGGCATATCAGAGTCCATCCATTTTCTAAGCCGCTTCTCCGTCAGGGTCGCGGGGGGTGCTGGAGCCTATCCCAGCAGTCTTCGGGCGAAAGGCAGGATACACCCTGGACAGGTCGCCAGTCCATCGCAGGGCAGACAGACAGACACAGACAGTCATTCACACACTCACACCTAGGGGCAATTTAGCATGTCCAACTGGCCTGACTACATGTCTTTGGGGGATACGGGGATAACATGCAAACTCCACACAGAGAGGACCCCGGTCACCCGGCCGGGGAATTGAACCCAGGCCCTCCTCGCTGTGAGGCAACAGCGCTACCCACCACGCCACATATCAGAGTGAAATATTGAATTTAATATCATCAACAAATTCTTCAACTGGACACTTTGGAGTGAATGGTTCTAGTAAATGCAGTGGCTCAGATATATCTATCACTTTTGGTCAGTAACACTAGATCAGAGTGCATGCTTTGTGTTGGGAGTTATTGACTCACCCACACAGGATCGGTTATTCCCTGCCAGCTGGAAGCCTGGCTCACACTGGCAGGAGAAAGATCCGGGCACATTCACACAGCGATGCTGGCAATAGCGGTACCTGCACTCGTCAATATCTACCGGCAGAGAGGAGTGTTAACACATACTTACACTCAGTCACTGTAAATAAAAAAAGATTCTGACTTCAGATTGGATCATATGACAGACATTTTCTCACCAACACACTCCATGCCAATCTTGCTGTAGCCTTCGGGGCACTGGCAGGTGTAGGTGCCCTGTGTGTTAATACAGTCCTGACTTGGTTGACAGTCATGCAGGTCCAGCACACACTCATCCACATCTGTACACACAGACAGATATCTGGCATAAACTTAGTACTTATGCCATCCTCATTTTTTCTGTATATTCAATACATATTCAATATATACAGGGCTGTGCAAAAGCCAGATACCAATGTTAAACGTCTGAAAGGATGTGTAACTCTCAAGAAGCCATTACTGAGAAAAGAAAACAGATAAAAAATTCAGACAAAGAAGTTACTGGTGCTCTCAGAACAATGGACTAATCACCCCAAGGTTCACACCTCATCATCACTCAATGTGTTTGAGACTACTTGGATCATGAGAAGCAAAAATGCAACCAACCTTTAAGACTGAACTTTGAAAGAATGGAAAAATAGCCCAAAAATAGATTTTTTTGAAAAACTGAAAGAAAGTCTCTTGAAAGGAATGGAAGATGTACTTTGGACAAAAGGTGGGCACAGTAAATATAGAAAAAAAAAGATATTTAGTTGTTTCATATTTGTTTTTAGAAAATTAGTAAAGGGGTGGGACAGTATTTGCTCTTATCATGACATATCTCCCTTACCTACGCAGGCATCCCCCTGAGCCTCATACCCCACAGGACAGGGGCTGAATGACTCATTGGACCCCACAGGCAGGCTGGACTCTGAGTGGCCGGAGGGCTCAGGGGCGGTGATGACAGAGGCGGAGCGAGGTAAACACAGGTAACCTCCATAATGGTTAAAGCATTTCATTTCTCCCTGACACGCTCTTGTAATCGTCTCACATTCGTTTATGTCTGAGAAGAAAAGGACAGAGTGAAAGAGCAGTTTTAGCCTCTTGACTGGAACAAGCTGACTACTGTAACAGACAGCGGACAAGGACGAGACGTCTGTGTGAGTGACATTTCAACAGATCATGGTAATTAGCAGACAAGTGTATCATCTTATCACATCTCTCTCATGACCTGCCACCCACCTTTACAGTGCTGGGTCTGCACATCCCACTCATAGCCATCTGTGCATTCCTGACACACACACAGAAAGAAAGATCTGAACACACAGATTTTCACAAATGCTCTGCAACCACAGAGAGACTGTATGTGCAATGATTAGCAGTTCTTCTCTGGCCTTATTAACATAGGATTAAGATTTACATATGAAAAAGCCTTCAGTGTTGACATACATACCTGATCAAATTAAACAGTATGGATGGTCCATTTAATTAATTTATTCTGTGTACTCTGAGCCCATAGCCAAATGACCGGTTCAGCTTCTGCCCACTAATAAATTCTCTAATACTGTATCTACTATCCCTGCAATGGACTGACAACCTGTCCAGGGTGTACCCTGCCTTCCGCCCAATGACTGCTGGGATAGGCTCCAGCACCCCCCTGCGACCCTGAGGGAGAAGCGGCTTGGAAAATGAATGAATGAATGTATCTACTATTGCCTGTCCAGGGTGTATATCCTGCCTTTCGCCCAATGACAGCTGGGATAGGCTCCAGCACTCCCCGGGACCCAGAAGAAGAAATGGCTTAGAAGGTGTGTGTGTGTGTGTGTGTGTGTGTGTGTGTGTGTGTGTGTGTGTGTGTGTGTGTGTGTGCGCGTGTGCGTTTATCTGTTACTGTGAGGTTAGACAAGCTTTAAAGGATTTGTAGTGTCTGTCAAAACACCGAAACCTATAATGTTTCTTTGATGTGTCCCACACAAAGATGTACTTTATAACATTGATTTTCACTGTGTAGTTCCAGATAATCAAGACGGTAATGAAAGCTATAAAAACTGCATCCTTAAAAATGATAGCTCTTCAAGGGTTAATTTAGAAAGAAAATGGTCCTGTAAAGAGCCATGAAAACTCAGAGAGCCCTTTGCATGATTAAAGGGTTCTTTGTATTGTAAAAGGGTTCTTTAAATTGATGGAGAATATGTTGTATATGATTCTATCCAGAACCTTTTTAAAAAGTGGTCTTGTAGTGTTACAAGCCTATTTCATGATGCAAAGAACCCTTTAATAATACAAAGAGTATCTGAGTGTTCATGGGTCTATATGAAACCATTTACTTTACTAAAGACCCCTTGAGGAACCATCATTTTTAAGAGTGTAGGCTAACATTAGCTCAATTACAACATAACACAGAACAAACCTATAACTGAGCTGTTCAGACAGTTCAGGATTTTTTATTGTTTATAGAACTGAGACTTTTTAAACACAAAAAAATAAAAAATATGATCTCAGAGTTGAAATCATCACCAAATCACGAGACCAGAATTGAAAACGGCAGCAAACCTGAAAATATGTGTATTTTTACACCCCTACTTAGCATGGCTGCTACTGTTTTCACATTTTACATTGTGTATATGTTAATCATTTTTCATTACTTTTTAATTCATATTTTCTGTCTTTGTGTGAGCATTTGCAAAAGCAAACAAACAAAAAATACACCTTCTTGGACCTTGAACTTTTCTGATTCTGACTGAAATTATTCTTACCGTGTAAGTGTCACTCTCGGCAGCAGGTGACTGACCGTTTGCAGCAGGAAAGAGAACCAGACAAACACACAGCAGGACGAGGGCTTCCTTCATAATTACACCAAGCACACACACAAGCGTGCAACTGACTGCAGGAGCAGATGTGTAGACCCTTTAAACACTCACACACTCACAGTCAAAAAGGTCCAAACACAGGTGGAGGAGGGGCTGTTCACTTCACAGTATGACTGAGAGAGAGAGAGAGAGAGAGCGAGAGAGAGAGAGAGCGAGAGAGAGTGAGAGAGAGAGAGAGAGAGCGAGAGAGAGAGATTTGGAAAAAGTAATAGGGGGAAAAAAAGTTAGACAACATGCGCCAGACATGATGATATCATTTACTTTAGGAGTGAAAGAAAAAACCATCAGTATGCTTTTAGCAGTTAACGCTATGCTGACTGTAGTTATGCTCTGATGAATGTTTGCATTCATATGAATCAGCTATCAGATCACTGTGGGGCTCTTTGTTAAAATTAGACAGCGCATGAAAAGAAGGTGTGAAGAAGAAAAATGGCATTTTCGCCTTCTAATGTGTGGGGGCAGCAGTGTGTCTGCTGCTGCTGGGGTTTGTGCTGGAACACGAGTGCTGGCCTGCCCCAAGTGAGAATAAACACACTGAGCCTTAACCAAATCACTGAGACCTTGCTGAAAAATCAGATGAGCTCATGTTCTACGCTCTGTTCCGTTTTATTTGTTACTCTAATGTCCTCTCATGACACATTTGTGTGGTTATATTTATCAGAAACAGCCTTTCATTCTTACATGATGCAAACTTGTCCAATCTCTCATCTCTTTGTGTTCAACAAGCTGTATTTGTTACTGTGTACATGTAAATGATTGACTGCTGTATTGTACCTCATTCAAAAAACAGTCTGGGATGAAACAATCCTTATAGCTTTAGCTTGAATGGGCAGCGCTAACCTGCTGTAGGCTAAGTTGTTTGTATGTAATCTGATGTTGTATAGTGTTTTTTACAAACAAAAAACACTCATTTTTAAGCTACACTGCTCTGAATAATAAGCTAAAGTGACTTCTGCAAGTACTGCATGTAAAGGAATTGGTGATTGTGCAAAAACATCACAAAAACATTCATCCGAAATGTTCTATTTTTGCAGCACAGTTTCACAGTAAAGTGAAATTTATTATGACTTTAATTTTTAAATAAAATATAAGTAAATTGCTGTCCCACATTTTTAGTCACTATCGAAACGCAAAGAGTTTGAGTCCATAAGTAGAGCCTTATTTTAACCACACCCCTGCATTTTACAGCAGGGGGTAAGGCTGCATCCCTGTCCCTCTTATCCACATGATGGTAAGTTAGATTTCATTGTTTTGAAGTAAATCTGTCTGAAGGTGTGAAAATCAGCATGTAACATTAAGTGTTATTACTACCAAAACAAATATTTTCTGCAATTAATAAACTTTTGCATTTTAATGAAAAATATCACTGCAACTGTTCAAAGCTGCATTTGCTAGTCACATGCTAGCTAGTGTTTTTAAGTTCTGCTCAAAATGAGCTTAAATTGTTACTATTGACATATTGTGTAAAGTTTCACGTTTTTTTTGTATTGGCGTGACAAAATGCAACGCTCAATCATTTGGTCAAGCTAAAGGATTTTAGTCTAAGCCAGTTAAAACTAAAATGGGCTTTCAACTCTTTCTTTGAACGAGTTCAGTAAAATGATCCACATAACTGGGAAGTGAACATTAAGTTCTGAAACTTACATAATACTTCTCGCTTCTAGAAAAAAAAATGAGGAAAATTTAGATTTCCATAATATGAGCCCTTTAAATACTGTTCTTTAAATACAGTTCTTTCTTATTCAATTTGTCATTTCATTCCACTCTGAGGCCTATGTACCATCTACAGTAGATGTAATATCTGCATTAGTTACAGTAATAATAGACCAAATCAACTAGAAAGGTAAGATGAAGGCCCCGAGATGAATTGCTCTGGCATTAATCAATGTTCTCTATGCTGTGATACTTTTCTATTGATCTTGGGATTGATTTTCACTGTCATCTAATGACAAAGTCCATAATAGTCAACAATAGCTATGTGACTGACAGACAGTAGGCACTAGATAAGTGCAGATAGTGAGAACTGTAGAAATGCTGAATGCTTACTGTGAGTAAGGCAGCTATTTATTCTTCAGTCTCATAATGATTTGCATTAAACTGTTCAGGACTGGATTATGATAGCCATCTATTAACCTCTGAAACCCTAGGGGTTTGTATGTGAGCCCACACATGAATTTCTTCTTCATGTAACTTCAGATAACTTAGATATTGGTTTCATGGTAGTGACTGCATAATTTACAGCTGTTGAGAATTAGCAGGTAACAAAGTCTTAAGATTAGTAACTGAATAATCCTGGGGTTTAAGGGGTTAAACTTAGCCAAACAAAACAGAAAACAATATAGAACTCAAGACCTGTAACCAATTTCATATCAAATTAAAACGTGAGTTCCCAAGCAGTACAGTACATCAAATAATACAACAGTAATGAGAAACGTTAGCCACTCACTCTGTGAAAGTCTCCAGCTCCTGTGTGGTAGGCTGAAGCCTCTCCTCATGTGGATTACAATCTCTCTTTCGAGTTTTGGCTCTTTTCTCCACGCCTGTGCCTCTGTGTTGGTGATATGCAGGCTCTCTTTTTGCTCCCTCTAAGTCTTCCCGCCACAGACAGCGTGCTTCCAGTTATAGCTCAATAGATGTGTGTTTATAGTGTATAGAGGAGGGGTGGAGGGCCTGTGTGTGTGTGTGTGTATATATGTGTGATGGAATTAACTTAAGACAGCCCACTTACCCCCCTTCTACCGCCCTTCTCCCTCCCTCTCTCCTCTTGTCTCTTTCTAACCCCCTAGGATTCAAATTCCTGGTCTCTGGCCCAAATTCCAAATTCATCTCTCATGCAGCAAGAAACACAAGCAACATGTACAGTCGCCCCACCCCTGCCTGAAATCCCTCAGAAAAACAATACACCTGGCTTTTATAAAGTTTCCTTTGACACATTTACACTCATACAACTTCAATAATTTGGGATCCTGAAAGCACTTTTCTTAACTGGCCTCATCCCATTCATTTTTTTTTTAAACTTTTTAAACTTCAACCTGTACTCAACCTGTACTCTTTAAAAAAGTTTCTTACATGGTCCTTGGCTTGGAAGTTCAGTTCCTATGCTCTTATAAAGGATGGTTCTTCAAGGGTTCTTTAGTAAAGACAGGCTGTTGTTATGATATCCAGCTTGTAACAGTAAAATATGATGATTCATGGTTCTATATAGTACTATTGTCTTTACTAAAGTACCTGTGAAGAACCATCCTTTTCAAGAGTGTAAGAAACTTTAGTTGATATGGAAACTTTATAATATGTGGAGGTTCTTTAAACTTTTTTTTAAATTTGTGTGTTTTTCACACACAGCCCATTCACAAAAATGGATCTTGAAAGGGCCCATATCATTGAAAATCAAAATTTCCTTTTTTTCCCTTCTTTAAAAGTTTAATGTAGTATATAACCATTGTTAAAGTTCCATAATGCATCATTCACTCCTCAGTCTATTTGCTTTGAATTCATTGTTTTTTTAATGTCATGAAAACCCAAACATTTAAATATATCTGCCTGTTTAGCCTACAGCAGTTTAGTGATGTTATAAGGAGTGATTTAGTCCAGACTACTATTTGAATGAGGCACAATACAGAATTGAATTAATTTACATATATCAGGTGTATATTACAGACAGATGATCAATACTATTAGAAAATGCTCATGTAAAGATTGATTATGACTGCACTTGGTACATAAATACACACAAACATCAAGAATAAATTGCAGGAAAATGTAGGATATGGGTCTTTTAAAGGCTCATGTCTTTTTTTCTAGCCCACTTTTTTCAAATCCATTCATGATGTTTGTGTGAAATTACATACAAAAACTATTTGTACCTAAATTATGCGTTATTTATTCTCACAGGACCATTTTCTATCCTCTCTTTATCGCTTTGAATTAATCAGACTGTTTCGGTTGCTGTGCCTTTAAAAGATATATGTAAATGACCACTGTTCTTATTGGCTGCCATATATTGTGCCTTTTTCAAAATGCAATCAGGGCCGAAACACTCCATATAACGTCAGAGTGAATCTGTTGGATTTTTAACAGGCAGATATATGTAAGTGCATTTGTTTCTGTGACATCACAAAAACAACGGATTCAAAGCATTGTTTTTGCAGCTTAGTTTCCATATATTGAGTATATAGACAGATGGGTGAATGGTACATTTAGAAACTTTAACATTTAAGGTCTTTTATTAAAAAAGCAAAGAATTTTCCATTTTTCATAATATGGGCCCTTTAAAAGTGTATCTAGAGTATCTAGTATCTGCCCCCTCAGATCTGTCATTGTGGATTTTTACTGCCTGTGAGGGGGCACAAGGAATGTGAACGCAAATTAATGAGAAAGGAAAAGTGTAATCCGAAGAGTAGTCCCCTGTATCTACTGTTGGAACGCACTAACACAGTGCCAGGAACATGTCATATTTCCTCATCACCCACAAGGTTTGAGCACCATTAGCACAATGGCCAGGCAGCAGAGGTAGTCAGGCTTGAAATATAGCCAATCTTATGAGCTGGGCACAACGCAGCTTAAGTGAAAATCTCCTGCAGAACTTTTCTGCTAAAATTTAAGAGGAATTTTCCATGGCCATTTGGGATGGCTACGGGGTGACAGCTGTCACAGTTCAGGGGTTTTTACAAGGCAGTAAAAGTTTCCCGTCAGCACCCCCCTCATCCGCCCTCTCTGGAGCCACTGGGCCAACTGTAGCCCCCTGCTGCTGAACTACCCCCTGAGGCACATATTCACACACTCTCACACACACAAATACACCATCGCAGTTGTTTTTCACTGCAAGAAAACATTGTTCTTCCTACAGAAGAGCTCTCTGTTCTCTCTGCCTCAGTAGATACATTACAGCACACAGCAGACTGAAGGGCCAATAGAAAAGACAGAATCAACAACTGTTTCTATGTAAAATATTTTTACTCAGTATAGTCTCCAGTACAAACTATTTAACAATAACAAACTGAGTTCACATTTTTATAGAAGGTGCTAAAAAGAACATAGATAATGTAAATATCACACCACAGAGACCAGCTATGAGGTGAGGAGATAGAAGAGGTTTGACATGAACACTGTTTTAATCATGATACATTTTTAAGATGCAACTTTTAATGACGCCCATGTATCTTTCCCATAGAATTTGAAACCTGTAGAGAGACAACTGCTTTTAATACCAGCCCAATACAAAGTTTTAAAGGACTACTCCAATATTTTTTAACCTAATATCTACCTTCCGCATCTGTAGCATGCAGTTCATTACCACAAACAATAATTTTGATGTGTTTCCCTGAGCTTAATTAAGAACAGAAGATCTGCTGACTCATAAAAAGGCTAGGGGTGGATGCTGAAGCAGGCAACTGTATGCTACAAATGCAGCAGATAGAGATTAGATTGAGCATTCCTTCAATAATAACAAGAGTCATTATACCACATACACACATGTAAACACTAACCTGAACATCTCAAGTGTGTGTGCAGTGCTAGTGTAGTGGGTGAGGAAAAGTGTGAGGTCTCCAACCGTCCATTTATCAGATCGGCATGGTTCAATGAACTGATGGCAGAAGGGAGTGTTTCAGACAATGCTATCTAATCCCAGCAGGGAAAGTTTGCTTGTAGTAAAAACAGCTCATTGGCTGGGGTGAATAAATTGAGGCTAAACACTGCAACTGTGTCAACTCATTTAACTGAAACGGCACGTGCAAAACATCATAGACAAAATGTTACCTTCTCCACAAGATCGATAAACAGATCCCGCACATCTTTGGTATTTGTGAGTTTGGAGGCGATGTTAATCAAGGCTCTAGAGAGATTCTGTAGAATCAATAATACAAAGAACAGTATCATCTAAATGCAATGAAAAACCCTGTGGGTAAATATTACAGTGCGGTTTTGTTAATCCAAGAATCAGTATGTAAACAACTACTTTTTAAAATATTTGTGTCATCACACGTCATGATTTTTAAACATTTATTATTCGTTATTACACATAATATCTATTTTTTATTCACGAAATTTGAAATATTGAAGTCTCCCACACTAGTCGCATTTCAGTAAATATGAGTAACAAAACAACTTTTTTTCTCTGTCAAGGTGAATTCCTCCAATGTTTTAAATTTCTGCAATACTGAATGGCTAGGGTGTAAGCAAAGTCATGCAGAGTGGTTTTATGAGAAAGGTTCTGCTCTGAAACTGAACTGAATTGTTTACAGTGGTAATAGGAACCAGACGTCTAAAGCCTGTAAAAGCTACATTCCAGAAAGCTGTTCTGCCTGATACCTGACACATTATTTTTTGATAGTTTTAGATCATATAATTTTGTCCATTTTTGTGCTGCAGACATCAAGACCCCTGGTTCCAATCACCACCACTGTAAAGAAAATCAGAGTCAAATCAAGTTTCTCTTCAACACCCCGTTTCACATCAAACCTCTCTGACTGTCTTTACTTACATCTCAATGTCTGAATTATGCAGGACGTTTGACAAATTTGATCTGATTTGGCTTTTCATGCAATCAACAGCCAGTTAATGACATCTAACTGCTACAAATAACATCTAACTACTACAAAAAGCATTTAAAAGGCAACATGGTTTCATTTTTTAGTCAAAAGCACAATAAAGTCTCACCTTAAAGTTGGCCTCCATCTCACTGAAGGCTTTGATTTTTCCCTTCAGCTGGTAACACACTAGGCTGTGACACAACCATGGAAAAGATATGAATGACAAAACACTTACAACTTCCCATCAGCTTATATAAGTTACACATACCTTCTCTACCTTTTATGTTGGTCCAGCATGTCCTTATCATTAACCAGAACCTTCAGGTCTTTCAAATCATGCAGAAACTCTTTCTCCAGATCTACGTCCATGTCTTCCATCATGTTATCTAATAAACAGAGAAGGGCAATAAGGAGAAAAAACATAGCAATTTTATGTCTGTACAGTAATTTTGTTCTAGCTTGGCCATAACTGCCACTTTCCAGTCTGAATCCAGCCAAGCATTGCCTTAGTGATAAGCATTGCTTGGTTTTCCATTGGCACAGACAGTCATGGCTGGTTCGGCGCTGGCTGCTATTTTTAAAAGTGATGCAAACCATGAGGCTCATGGACTGCTGATAGTTATCACAGACTTTCTATCCATCATGTGATTAACATGACTTCACATAAAGTGGTAGATAAGAACTCATATTCTCATACTGTGGTACTGCATTCCATTTGCAACTATATTTTCCCAGATACTTGCGCTGTGCATGCAATTTTCTTTTTAGGGCTGTTTATTGGTACTTAAAAAGCACAGGGCTTAGAAATAGCATTAGCTTGGTATTAAAGAGCCCATATACTATGTTGTTCTTTTTAAATTTTTCCCACCAAGGTTCACTGATTATGCTTTTGTGTGTTTTATAGACCAAAAAAGCTATAATTCACTCATTTACATGACCACTTCGCAACCTCTCTTTGTCCCTTAGAATTAAACAAGCTGTTTTTTATTACTATTATTAATAGTATTTATTACTATTATTATTACTGTATTATGGCACATTAAAAAAGCAGACTGAGCTGACTCTTACAAATAATATCTTCAATGTGAATAGTAGAGCTAATCTACTGTAGGCCAAGTAGATGGATTTAAATGAGTAGCTTTTCTGTGACATCACAAAATCAATGAATTTCAAACAGGCTGCTTTGTTGCTTAATTTTCATGTACACTGACCGGCCACTCCATTAAAATCACTTCCTTGTTTCTGAACTCACTGTCCATTTTATCAGTTCCACTCACTCTATATCGCTGCACTTTATAGTTCTACAATTACAGAGTGTAGTCTGTTTGTCCACTTTGTTTGTCCACTTTCACCATGTTCTTCAATGATCAGGAACCCCACAGGACTGCCAAAAATGTGATGGTGGCATGTTAGTGCATGCTGTATTAGTGGATCAGCAGAGTTTTTAATTTAATAAAGTATGCAAAATAAGTAACAGATGGACTACAGCCTGTAGTTGTAGAATGACAGAGTGAACCTTTATGGTTATCAGTGGACCTGATAAAACGGATGAGCGTAGAAACAAGGAGGTGTTTTTGATGCAGTAGCTGGTCAATGCATAGGCAGTGTGTACTGGGGAATGTACATGTATAACAGTACATTTTGAAAATGTAACTGAGTTTATGTACTATGTCAAAATATTTGAATTAGAAAAAGTGAGGAAAACCAATTTTTGCATGAAATGGGCCCCTTAATGGGCGTTACTGTGAGGTCAGCTTACCAACGGCCCCTACAGTCCAATAGCTGATGAGCTGGCCAGCACAGAAAGCAAAATCCTGAAAAGACAGATACTGCAGTTTCCTCTTCCCTGTCTCAAAGCGACTGTTCGCAAAAAATACAACAGCAGCGTAGTCCCTGCAGGGAGAAATGGCTGAGTCAGTGAGGGGAGTAAGAAGGGGTTAAAATGATGAAAGGAATGATCAAGGTAGCAAGGAAGGAAGTGACTGGAGAAACATGTTTAAAAGATGGTGAATCATCAATATTCACATTTTAGTGTATTTTTGCATTAAATCTTTCATTTCAATTTTAAGAACATGCTCTTCTATCCTCATACTTACCTGGCCAGTGAATCAGACAGAAGGAAGTGATGCTGCACATTCTCCACCAGGGGGCCCTTCAGCTCCTCTACCACTTTAAATACTCGCTTGAAATTATCAAACTGAGAGAAAGATTCAGTTCAGAAGTGTACCTGGGCATACGTTTATTATGTGAAAAATCAAAGCTGGTCTGCATACGCAAACATCACACTGCATACAAAATTAAATATCTTGTAGTGTGTATGAAACAGGCAACAGTGTGCATGATTCTACTCTGAAAACTATGCACATTATTACTATGAATTTTCATGAGGTTGTTCCACTTACTACTATGTATTTAACTTATTAACTTATATTTAACTTACAAGTTTTCATAACTTGCACAGCCACATCTTCTAAGCAAAATCAAACACAACAACAATTTAGATATACTAAATTTAATTTAATATAAACTTATGCATGTTCATTGGGTTATCTCCTAGTTGCAGGGTGCCAGGTATTTTTGTTTCTCTTGTGTAAGAGCTAAAAGCACCAGCTGGTTGTGAAAGGAGTCAAAGGTCTGACTGTCTGGCCCACCTGTCGACGGCAGCTCTTCAGAGCAACCCCAGTCTTCAAGCTGATGTCATCTAAGTCCTTCTTGGTCCCTTTAGAGAGTTTCTTTCCCAGAACCTCTCTGGCAAATGTATGGTCAAACTCATAGTATCTACAAATGAATCAACACGTTTGAACACAAGAATGTTTTAGCCTGAATTGGCAAATTATGTTACAAATAGGGCCCAATCAATTTGATTGGCCAATAAAATCGTCCAATATTACAGTACAAAAGGTCTGAACGATATCTATAAGCAACGTGTTTAACATTTAAATGAGCAGATACTCCTAATATGAAAATCACTTTTTTCTGAGGATTTTACAGGTTTCATGCTCTTATGTCTGTCAAAGAATGCTAAGCTAATAGTCAACTGTTCAATGTATTCTAACAATACACGCTGAACTGGAGGACATGTTACAAACACCTTTATGTGAAGAGCGTTATGTGAACTGCTGAAAAATAAGAAAATTAAGACATAATTAAAAGAATCCAACAAAACAGCTAATTTTGGAAAGCTCAAACTCCTATGGCACAATTTGTAAGACTTTGTAAGTTTCTTCTCTTTGTTTAAGCATAAGAAATGTACAAATTGACAAAATCAGTCTGTCCATAATTACAATTAATTGATGATGGATCCAGAAGTGTGTTTAGCCATTTCCACATTGCCCATACCTCTCAATGAGCATGGCCTGGCGATGGGCAGGAATCTGGAAAAGCAGCTGATTGGCCAGCTTAGAAGGGCAGTGAAGGAGTCGCTCGCACATCTGGAAGGTTCTGTATTGGTCCATGGTGTCACTGTGCAGCACTTCTCCACTGGCCTCACACTCGCTCAGAGCATCGCTCTCCAGCCGCATCCTCACCGCATCGCTCACTACGGGACAACAGTAACTGGTTTGACAGCACTGTATCAATAAAGTGTCTACTAGGACTGGCACTACTGATTATACATATTAGTATGACAATTATTAGTAATGAGAGGGTTTTTAACACCAAACAATAAATACAGACTTGAATAACAGATCCATGCGTGCACATTTATTAACACTTTATTGGATTATGATAAATGAGTAAATAAGCAGTAGCAGCAATAGACAGATATCTGTACATCAGTTGTAGTAGATCATTAAATATGTATCATCACGGATGTTGTAAACTGATCACTGATTTATGAAGTGTTTAAAAAAAAACTTTAGCCATGTCTTTTATTTTAATTGAGTTTAACTGAGTTTAAGTGAGAAACCATCAGGTCACTAATTCCTTTTGCAAAGTCAGCTCAGAACAGTCAGAAAGACATACCTGAATGCCCATCCAACCACAGCTGGTACACCTCTTCATCAATGATGGTGGTGTTCCCCACAAATACGTCTAGTTCCATCGACATTCTCTGAAAATGCAAAGAAAACCTTAGGGAAAAGTTGCCTATTATTTATGCATTAGCCAATAACTATGGCAGGGGTGTGCAACTCCTGTACTGGAGGGCCGCTGGCCGCGCAGTCTGGTGATTTACCAACTGAAACACACCTCATCACACCTATCTGTTAATTACCAGGTTTAGTGGGTGTGTTACCATAGGGAAATCTCCAGAGTTGGCACCCCTGGTCTACAGTCTTAAGTAATCAAATAACCCAGTGGTCCCCAACCCCCACTTGGAGCCCTAACTTTTTCTAATATGCTCCTTATCCATACCTACTCTCATGCATCTGATCCAGCCGACCAAAGACTTATGAAGTAGTTAGAGCAGGGATGGCAAATGGTGGTTTGATCCACAGTCCACAGGAAGGTATCTCCAGGACCAGGGTTGGTGACCTGACCACTGAAATAACCAGTCATGACGTGGATTGAAAGCTAAATGGCTGAAAAGTTATGAGCAACAACACAACGACGCTATCGCCAGTAACTTCATTCATTAACTGCCTGTGAACTACTTCTATACTTAGACCAACCCCTTAAAGCTCATTAAGAGGTCATCAGCTGCCCAACACCTGAGCACCGAACTTACCGTGCTATTTTTGTTCCGCACACTGAGCTAAAAGCAGTCGATGGAACAGCGATCGTTAGCTGGTACCAAACTGAAAATACTGTAGAGGCTGGTTTTTGCCGAATTGGTCTGCAGGTGGCAACTGCAAACTGTGGATTTTAAACAGTTAGGAACTCCACCTCCCACGTTTCCCGGCGAGCATTCGTCTAACACTAAATTAACGCCCCGGTAAAGAAAGAGCGTGGCTGCAGATATTAACACTGACGAATGCAGCTAAGGCAAATGTAGAAAACGACGTAAACCATTAACGACCGACCACCTGTCTGTCTTTAGGTCGGCTGAACTGGATATGAAACGAACTACAGTGCGGCATCTTTCTCGAAGCTTTCAAACTCCATATTCAACAGATTACAGCACTACATTGCTGCCACCTACTGCTGCGGCATGCAGATCAGCTGGAGCTGCTCACTTACTATAAAAAGATGGTTCTTCAATGGTTCTCGTAAAGGCAGCGGTTCTATATAGAACAAATAAATATTTGCATGCTTAAACGTTTCAACAGATTGATGGGGAATGTGTTGTCTATGGTTTTATATAGAACTTTTCTTAAAATGGTTCTTCTATTGTTACAAGCTTCACACCATAACAAACAGAACTGTTTTAGGATTCTGTATAAAACCATAGACAGGATATTCTGTTAATCTGAAGAACCATTTCACCATGCAAATATTTCTTCGTTCTATATAGAACCACTGAACCACTTGACTTAAGCACTCTTGAAGAACCATCTTTTTTAGTAAGAGCAAAGATCCATTTGATCATGCAGATGGCTTTTTGAGTGTTCATGGTTCTTTACTAGAGAATCCTTAAAGAAAAATCCTCTTTAAGTGTGTAGCAACTTAATTTCTAAGCCACTATTTTTAAGAGTTGAAATTGAGGAAAAAAGTTTCAAAAGTGTCAAAAGAAACTTGTTGATGAGACCAGTTAATAAAAGTGCTTTCAGGAACCCAAATTGTTGCACGAGTGTAAATGTGTCTAATGGACTTGACTTTATAGAAGCCAGGAAAGCCAGGTGTATTGCATAGCAGCCTTGTTGGTGCTATATAGAATCATTCAAATAGTTATATGTAGTCATACACAGAACCTTGTCTTTTCATAAGAACACGTCAAGAACCATCTTTTTTGTGTGTGCATGGAATTCAATTAATGTTAGATCTAAAGACCCACCAAAACATTCAAGAACAACTGCAATTTGAAATAAATAATTACAAGACATAATTTGGTCCCAAACTAATCATTAGGCTTCATTCTTTATTGTAACAAGAGTTATTATGGCTGCTTTCGATTTCTGTGGCAACACATACTTGCAATCCCAATGTGTCTGTAACAGTGTTTTCCAGCACCAGGCAAGACATGTAATTGGGTGGCTTGAACTTTGAGAATGTTTTTGTAGAAACAGTGTCAAATGACAGAAGGGACTCCAGAAAAGGAGAAGGAAACCAAATTCAAATCTATTTGTAGGTACTATTCATAAAAAACACATGCAGTTAACATAGGTAATACATCGGCCTTTAGCTTCCTTAAACTAATACACTGGTTATTGGGACTGGTCTGAACCTGCAGACTCAGTTCTGAACTTGTTCAGAGTTGACGGTTATTAACGATTGGAGCCATTCATCTTGCAGGCGGGCCTATGGGCCTCCAGGACTAACTCCAGCCTCTCTCTCTCCCTCTCAAGCCCAGCAATCTCCTCTTCCAGCTGAGATTTCACACGCTCCAAGCGCTCAGTCTCCTAAAAGTAAGTGATAAGAATTTTACATATATTTAACGATAAATATATAGTAAGGCAGGCATGCACACAGGTAAACACCAACATGTGCTGAAGCATATGTCCTCTGACCTGCAACAACAAAGTATCCTTCTAGCATTTTTGTTTGTTTTATATACATGTTCACCCACTTCTCACATGATTGCACTGTGAGCCCCCAGACAGCCTGTACACAGCCCTCTAAAACAGCATGTTCTTCTGTGTTTCTTTGCTAAACCACATTTTATAGAAGGCCTATGACAAATGAAAGTAAATGTGCCAAATCCAGAATCGGGACAACTGGCTGATTACTATGACTATAACTAGACAAGTAACAAGTCAAATTCAAACGCACAAAAGCTTGAGACTCACGTTTTGTAATGTGTCCGTAAGCATGCGGCGACGATCCCGACATCTAGCTGCGGCTATTCTGTTCCTTTCCCTGCGGGCTCGCCTCCTCTCACACTCCTCTACGGCTTTCTAGAAGTGATTCAGAGGGTAAAACAAAAATAGATCTCTAGAGAGAAGTCTATGAAAAAAATATAAAAAGATAGAGAGAGACAAAAGTCCAGTTCATCATTCTCACAAACCTTACCCCCATTTACATAACCTGGACAGCTAGGGCAACCGAATGATAACACTGCCATCTCGTGGGTGACAACAAAACAGCAGGCAAAGACTTCTCCCAAATATCACTCCTCTTACTCACCAACGGCCCTTTTGACAAGCTGGTCCACCCCCTGAGCGTGTACTCTCTAACTCCCGCGCAAATGCTACTATAATGACTCATCCTATGGGCTCCTATGTGACTCAGGTGTGAATCATATCGCCCCTTTACCATAACTGGATGAGTCAAATGAAAAGCCTCATCCCAGCTTTCACTGATTTTGAGTGTTAAAATGCACAAGGCACAGATCTACTACTTACAGATTCAGGTGTCCTCGCTGTCCCAGAATGGAGCAGGTTTGGACTAGAGCACTGGGAGACACAGGGGCAGTTTGGCAGTGTGGAGGGCAAAAATGAGGCTAACGTCTCCCAGACGGCCTCGGCTTCAGAAACTACAGAGGACTCCAGCAGCCACTGCAGATTTGGACTGGACGTGACAGTATCAAGATTAGGGCTGGATGTGGCTAAATCCGTAAGTGTCTGTAACAAATAAGGGAAGGAAGGGAGGGAAGAACAAGATCAAATTAAATATAAAATCGAAAAAAGAAATTTATTTATATATATATATATATATATATATATATATATATATATATATAATTTATAATATATATATTTATATATAAAAAAAATATATATATATAAATATATATATTAATGTAAATAAACAGCTAAAACGAATGCCACTGTAACGGCTAGCTGACTTGGCTAGTCAGCTATATGCTATTATCAAATTAACAACGGGCTAATCTACAAGTAAAAGCCTAACCTAGTCAGTTTAACATTTTTGTTAGATTTAGTTTTTATTTTCTGGTTCAACTCATACTCTGAGCTAGCTAGATCCATTCACTGTCGTCCCTCATCTAGTCTTTAGTTAATTTCAACTAACAGCTAAGTTGAATTAGGAAAGTTACAGACCTTGTGTACGTTCAGGTCCAGTCGTGCTGACATCTCGGTGTAAGGCCCGTAGCTGAATGCTGCACCAGCTTTGCTCTGATACATTTCCCTGTTGGTCTCTCCAAAGTTTTATAGGGGCTTCATGGTTAAGTTAAGCAGACCAATGTAAAATCCTTAGATTGGCACCCTCTGTAAAACCGCAGACTCTCATCTTAATCTCTGCTATTGGCCGATATCCCCCAACATTTGAAATAATCGCGCCACACCGAACATTCAAACGACTCCTCCAGAAACTCCTGAGAGCTAAACCCAAAAGCACGTGATTGAATATCTTTTAGACTAGTCCACTCTGCTTCAGTCCCTCCCTTCCTTCTCTCTTTCTCTGTGTGACACTCTATCCCATCCAATAAAACCTCCGATCAGAAGCTGTCATTATCGCAGCAGCAGCTCCGCTTCTTCTCATCGTGCAAAGGGCAAAAATAATCAACAAATTAGACTGGAGCATCTAGTTTCCAACGGCCCTAAATGAGGAGGATATTCGTTTTTTGGCCGCTTCTGCACTTTGTTTTTAGTGTTTTGTCATCAGTTCGTTTTAAGACTACACAGGAGAAGTCCATAAGAGAAAGTGTGGAGCGAAGAAGTGTGGAAGTCTGAAAGTCGCAGGAGTTTAAAACTAAACCTGGATTTATTGCGTTGGCAGTAAAGCCGCTAATTTTTCTGAACCGCTTCCAAATTTCCCCCTTTGATGCGTTTTATTCCCTCACATTTGATCTCTGTAACTTGAAGTTTCTTATTAAAATAAAAGCCACTTTCTCTTTTTATTCTTCCGACCCTTCAAGGGGTCATTCAAGCCTTTCTCTATTGTCTCCGTAATCCTTACCTCACACTTTCATACCGGCAACATTAAAGGAGAAATATAGCTTTTGGCCATTTTCTTTTATTAAAGCTGTTTGAAATACCCGACCCAGCTTAGTCACGCCTGTTTCAGTCCAGTGTGTTAAAAATAATTTGTTAGTCATTTAGGTCATCCTTAAACTTGTAGGGATGGTTGGCATCAGGTTGTTTACTGCAGCAAAATCGTGCCGTTTTTGTTTATTTTCACATAATTTTCATAAACATTACAAGTAAAAAAGTATGTGGGTGGGAAACAGCGCGTGGGTGGGTATTTTGTAAAGCCATTTCAGAAAGTACCAGAGCCGCAGTGGTAACGCTGGTTAGTCTCTGCTGTGACTCACTATGAGCTCCCGCTGCTGTTTTGAGGCGTACGGGCTAAAAGAGCGCCCCAAATGGCTACAGGTGGTATTACAGTCACAGTCTGGTTGTTCTTTGCATATTATTATTATTATTATTATTATTAATAATAATAATAATAATAATACATATTTATTAATTACATAAATAGGTTGGACTTCACTGATCCATTATATTTCGTGATGATTCCAGTCATTTTTTGCCCAACTTCAATGCCCTCCCCCATCTTTAAGTCCATATACAGGCTCTTTGCACATCTTCATTTTCACTCAAAGGGGAACAGCACTGATTTTTCAAAATTTCTGCATAATTAAATAGTTGATATGTCAACAAAATCAGTCGAAGTAGTTTGGTGTGAAACACTACATTCTAGAGAAACTTAGTCAGAATTGTTACAGTGGTGGTGATAGCAACTAGATGTCTGAGGAGTTTCATGCTGTTAAGAGCTCCCTCCCAGAAAATGATTACATGAAATGGGGTGGCCACTCACTGCCTGATGTCTGAGACATTGTTTTGCAGTAGTTTTGAGATTTAGTTTTGGTTTAAAATGTATTTTAATCAATTTATTTTAATTCATGCATGGTGGAAGGGTACATGAGGGGGGTACATAATAAAATAGTAAAAATAGTCTCCAGAGAAAGCTTACTTTTTCATATTGACCATTATTTTACTATCATGAATGTTACATATAAAACTTCTGGTTCCCATCACCACCACTGTAAAGAAATTTGAGTCTGTATGTTTCTCTGCAAATGAACCATTTCATGTCAAACCAATCTGAATGACTTGGTTTATCTCAACCACTAAATTATTCAGAAATTTTGAAAAATCACTGGTTTTCTCCTGTGAGACCTGTTGCCAAATAAGTGACAAGTACAAGTGGAAACCACTGATATTACAACCAGCTGTCTATGAATCACACAAAAAGGAACGCCTAGGCAGAGTACACATTACAATGCCATGCCCGAAGTTTAAAAACATATTTAACTGCAAAAATGCTAGTGCTGATAGCTATTAACGTAAACTTGTAAGTGTAATACATCATTGGTGTTGACATTTTTAGTACTAGTAGAGTCTCACTAATAGAAATGTCTATCCTATGATAAACGTAAATTTGACAAAATGTTGTATTGTAACTATTACCTTTGTAAGTTAAACCATTGATGTCATGTGTCAATAAAAGAGTAAATAAATGAAAACTCTGTTACTGATGTATATATAGAAGTATTTTATTTCTTCTGAAACTGCTGATAGAGCCAGAAAAACATGGATGTTCAATTATTATATGCCAGGTTCCAAATGAAAAGATATCAAGAGCATTTCAGGAGAACATTTACATTTCTTGGAGGTTGCTGACTGTGTGGAAGGACAATGCCTATAGTGGTCTGTAGGCCCCAACTGTGATATCAAAAAGTCTGGGATTGTTCAGTGTCCCTTCCTTGTCCATAAGGAAGTAGAACTTGTGATCTTTAACTTTGAGAGGGATGAAGGAGGGGGATTCCTGCCTATGTGCATGACACGCCACCTGATTCAAAGGCACTGTTAGATGCCAGGCTTTGTTTGCTCCAAGAGGTGACTGGGTATGCACGGTCACCTTTCCACCTCCCTTATGCAGGACAACGCGGCTGACAGAGCGACGGCTGAACAACACACCCAGTCCAACAATTCCTCCACCTGAGAAAGAGGAAAAAAGAGAGAGACGTAAGGTCTTCAACAGCTTAGTAGGTTTGTTGTTTACTCAATACTCTCAGCCTTAGGTCAGGGCAAAGAACAAATTCATAACCTTCATTTTTATCTTCACTTGCCTGGAACTATCCACAGTCATTAAAGGGAGATTCCACAGATGTTTCTAATCTTTCTTATAATTCATTCATTAAGATGTGAACACTGGGCCTCATTTACCAATGTCTTCCTAAATTTGTTCTTAAATTTGTTCTCGAGAAATGTCCTAAGAAGAAGTCTACGTCAGATTCATGGTGTATTTTTAAACTGCAGACCTGTTCACACCTTTGTGCTCTTGAGTGTGTGTAGATCATGCTCAAATCCCAAATAAGGAAACACTGGTGAATATCAGAATCTTCACTATAAAAAACTGAATAAGTGGGTTTTAAAAAGAAATCTCTTCTTTAGAACGGTTGGTGAAGTAGTAAGAGTCATTAAGAGAGGTTTCATGTGAAATGCCCCAATCTGAAGGCAATTACCAAGTTAGATTTGTTTGGTGGTGACAGCTGGTGAAGTAGTATCCAAAAAACAGTAATCCAAAGTATCTAAAGCATTCTCTAGTGTGCTTTGAATAGCAAATAAAATGGCTATTAACGTTTCTCTATGACGAACCATTCACATCAAACCAATCCAAAAGACTCTCAATATCTCAATTCATTAATTATGCACAAATTCAGAAAATTTGGTGGAATTCCTATTTAAAGGAATGCTCTGAATGGAAAAAATAGACCGACAGATTTTATTTTATCTTGTTATTATTGCTGTTGATCAGTTAAAGGTGTGCAATCCAAATAGAAACAGTGCTGTAATTTCTTTCTCCCTAAAGACTGTAAAAACCACAGCAGGTCTCAGCAATAACTCTTAAGAAGTTAGACTTACCAATGACAAGACAACCAAGTGTGAATCCAAATCTCCAGGCATTAGACCCCAGATTCATGTCAAAACTGAAAAGCCCCAAATCAGTCCTGACCCTTTGAGGCTCTTTCCTGCTTTTTCGGGTGTCTCGGAGGCCCGTGAACGCAAAGTAGGCCAAGTAGGTCCAGAATAGAAACTGACCTCCACAAAACAGAGCCAAGACCCTGAAGAAGCGGGTTCGGTCATGCTCGAACAGCAGCACATCCTTCACCACAGCTGTGGATGTGAAGGAGTGTGAACTCCGGCCCCCCAGCTGCTGGCTGACCAGCCCGTGAGCTCGACCTCGGGGTGAAGGTGAAAGCGGCGAAAACCACCGCGATGGAGTAAAGACAGATGTTTGGTCGGTAACTTGCACAGACCGTTTAGAAACAGCAGTGAAAGCTCGTAAACTCTGCACTGAAGTCAGTCTGTGAGGAAACAGGAGCCCAGCACAGGAGGAGCGACAGATCCGAGCAGCCAGCAGCACGCCCTGAAAACCCATGGCTGCCGGTTATGTTCGAGTTATCTGAACTACACGAGGTCGGAGTCTAAGAATCCATTTAATCACCTATAAAGTGCAACCAAGCTGCTTTAGCTAGCACCTGCCAGCACGGCTCACCCAGGACGCCGCCATGTCCTGCGTTACATGGTCTACGGATGCGGCATTGGTCCAAAAAGCACGAGGCTCTCGATTAACGCGCGATGACAAAAGCTGCGTCCAAAACTGCATACTGCCATATACCGCACATACTACACTAACGGAAGGGCTGCTATTGGTGGTGTACACTTTTTTTTACATACTATTTACTATGGTAATATGCGGTATTGCAGCCATTGTCCAAAAGTTTCTAGACAAAAAGGTGTTGGATAGAGGCTCATTGGTTCCACTGGCTCAGATGTGTGCAGAATTGAACAGATGTGTCAGCAATATGTACTGCATAGAGTAGAAAGGGTGTTGGGATACTTTTATACATATGGTTTGTTTCATGGACAGGAATTAAGCCTGGTCTTGGACTCCTGAGCATTCTGAACAGAGATTCCTCTTTGAAAGGAAAATGTTGTCCAGGACTACACTTCATCCCTGTTTGGAAAACTGACTCATAGTGTACTGACCCAGAGAACTCAGAAATGGGGAGATTCTCCAAATCCAAAATCTTGAGGTTTTTCCCAAGAAAAAAAAAAAATCAAACACTAATTCCTGGATTATATACAACTAAATATTCTAAACACTTGCTACTGAAAGGTGTTCATAGTGACTTTACAATTTTTTTTAGCAAAAATCTGACATGCCCAGCGGTTAGGATATTGTCATTGTTGGCATAAAATGGGAAAATCAAGGCAAAACCACAGGGAAAATGATCTTTATTGTTTTATTACATATTGACGTGCTCTAATCATCTATTGTCAGCCAGGTTATAATTACACTGGCCTTTCTCAGCACTAGACAGCTACAGTCTTAAAACAGATGCATTAAAAACAACACATTCTGTCTCTAACTACACACACAGGTGTATTCCACTGGAGATGACACCTTTTGTGTTACTTTTAACACACAGTGTGTTGAAATATCCTAGTGACACATATGACACAAAAAGTGTTAAAAAGGTAACACAAGTAAGTGTGTTGTTATTTAACACAGCACTGATTATCCCATATCACAGCACACAGAAAATATAGTGTACACATACAAAAGAAAACAAATGCATTTTTTACAAGAAGTAGGAAAGGTTGAATAGAATAGTTGTAGTCACCATGTGTTAGACATGTCTTTTAAGGAATAGTTCAGTGAAAATCATATCAACACATTTCATGCTTAGCCCAGATGTAGATCAAATCAACAAGTCTGTGCAAACTTAAAAAAGATCTGGATGTGGTTTAAATGGGTCAAGAGAGATTCTGGGTATGTGTTTATGGAAAATATTTGGCTTATTTTTCACTGAATCAGTCAACGTATATTCCATTTCATGTCCATTTCACACTAGTGAAATTTTTCCAATTCTACCACAGTGAATTATAATATTGTAGAAATATTGTAATACAATAACATGAAATGAAATAAATGAAAAGACCTAATATGATCACACATACTGAAATTAGTTTTTGTTTTATTTATTTAAACAATGACATCATCTTTCAGTGAACAAACTGTGTTAAAATTTTGTAGCAATATTGGTAGTCAAAATGCTGTTTAAACATGATTAAATAAATCAATCAAAAAAAGATGGCACAGCAAAAACGCAAATAATAAAGGCTAAAATGAGAGAGGAAAATCAAATGAAGAAATTACAAAAAAAAAACAATAAACAGTAATGATAAAAAAGGCAATAAAAAAGTAATTACTGATTTAAAAAAAAAAAGACATACAGGCTGATGAGTCTTAAACTGCTGATATAACAGATGGAAATATTGTAATCAGCTAATCTGGTCAACATTTTCATAGGCTATGTTTAATTCCCAATTTTCTACTGTTCAGTTAATTCCTGATGGGGGAGGATGTGTGTTTGTGTATGGAAAGCAGTTAGGATGCCTTAGGGAAGGATCTATTGTCTCTCACCTGAATAAATCTTATCAGGTCTGAAAGATGACCTTATTTGCATACAGAAGTGGAAACAAGACTCTGAAAAACATCAACCATCTGGACATAGCCTGAGAAATATTATAAAGCCAAAAGTAATATGAGAGACCCTTTAAAAGAAAAAAGATTATCAAAACTTAAATAGGTTCATAAACAGTGAGGTATATACTGTTTTTTTTTACAGTTGTTATGAGGTCAATCAAGTTAAAAAGCTGAAATTCTCAGTTTAATTTATGTAGGCTAAACTGAACTGATGTAGTCAATAAAGTGAAATAAATAAAATAACTAAAAATTGTTTTGTCTCTCTGTTGACTGAAATAATCTGTCAAACACCCCTCACCTACAACAATGCCTACTGTGTTGGTAATTAGTCCAAATAACCCCACACCCGCAGACCTCTAGTCAAAAACCACACCTAGGCTACTTAAAAGCAAGACACACCCTGAAGGACCAGAGGTGCTCCTAGCAAAGACTGGACATAGTTGAATGGGGAGTGAAGCTGGGCCAGTTTACTACTTATGGGCATACTACTTGTAGGTTGAGGAACTGCTTTGGATTAGGCTCATTTACTTGAAGGTACAGGTTCAGTTTAGTGTAAGCAGTCTGTTAGGGTTTACTGAATTTAGAACAACATTGACTGATCACCATTCAGTTCTACTGAACAGAAGTTGAAGTGTGACAATCTGTAGCCAGCAAAACTTAAAAAGTGTGACCAAACAAGTCCTTAATGAGACACTTGAGAGCACTAACTGCCTAAAACAGCCTTCATATTAGGATTTGAACCAAAAATGCCACGAGTGTTCCTGGTTAAAAACATGAGGAAAAGAAACTGGGGTCTGCTCTCAGATTCAGCACGAGGGGATATATACATACCAGGTGGGTGATCACTTTGTTTATAGTCTTAATATTGCAATGATGTATTAATTTTGGTATACTTTCATGTTTGCATTAAAGGGGAAATATTTGGCTCTTCCTCAAAATGTAATACATGATTTGTCTCATACTTTTGGGTGAAGTGTTATATGGTAATATCGACACATACAGTTAAGCAAATGATGAAGCTATTATAATTTCACATTAAATACTTTTGTAATTTAATTAGCTTATATACAGTATTACATCTTGTATCTTATATAAGGTATTCCCTCACATCAGCTGAAATTAGAATAAATCAGTTTCTTAAAGCAGCAGTTCTCAAACTGGGATGATGCCTGGGATGAAAATATCAGAAGTTGTACCTCTACTCATTTTTATTTTGTCAGTTTATCGAATATATAAAGAAGTATCACTTCTTGAAAAATGATAGATGTTATGAAATGGTGCAAAAATGAAATACATGCCAACCAATCACATATCAATCAATAATAGTTGTGGAGAAAGCTAGCTCATTTGTTAAGTGGAAGCATGGACAACGTGGGGTGAGGGGGGTAGGGCAGTGGCACTTACTATCCACAAAAGGGTCTTTAGACTAAAAACGTTTGAGAACTGCTGTCTTAAAGTCCCCTATTACCTGACGGCCCATTATAATCCACTTTACGTCACAGTACTATGGAGATACAGTTAGTGCAACTGGTCTAGTGTTTGAAATGCTAGTGATGTTTCAATGGACGGTCTTAACAGTCTTGATACATTTTTCTTGCTTTTTAGTTTCTCTTTTTCCTCCCTGTTATGGGCAGGAGGGGTGTGAGGCCAGCACTCCAGAGCTTCCCTTCTCTTCCTGCATGCCACAGAATGGAGACACGCACACTCAGGCTCACTCTAGTGGCATGACTGTCCAGCTGCAAGAGCCTGGATCACAGTGCTATATGAGGACACACAGGCCTCATTATAGCCGCACCAAGATTAAGGTCAGTTAACTTCTTTTGAGATGTTTAAAGTGGAATTCTACTTATTAATAAATAAGTAAATATTATTTTCTTATTTGTCCTGTTATGCAGGGTTCTGTAATGCAGTATTGCTTTTCTCCGTATTATTGAATTACATCATATAACCAGTAGCCAACCTTACAGCGATAAAGAAATTCTGGCTGTTAGCTTGGTCCCTAATGTAGAAGCTAATAAATACAGATGTGATGTTCAGCTTCCTTGAGAAAAAAAAATTCAACAGCTTGTTGTGCTTGTAGTTTTTCAAAAGTTTCTCGCACCCAAGACGCCTCATTAGAAGGGGATTTTCCTTGTCTTCTAACTGAAAATCTCACTCTAAAGAGTACTACGGCCATGCTTACAACAGATGTAGTGATACATTTACATTTTCATTTTGGCTGCAGTGTCCTTTTAATGAAAATCTTGTTGCTTAATTCATATGATGTCTATTCTATTCTTTTGGTTTTGCCAGAATTACTTAGATGCATGTGTTTTTTTACTAGGCTAGTCTTTATCCCCTCAAACCCTTATTTTATGTCAGAAATAGCCCCATCACCCCAATTATATTACTTTGTAGTCAACAATTATAAAGACTTGATACTACAAAATCCATACCCAGGGTCCCCTAGTAACTGCTTATGGAAAGAAGAAACCTTGGTTATTATGTAGTTGCTAATCTTAAGGCACATTATTTGGTGACTACTATGTGTAAGTTATATATTCAAGAGAGTAAGGGATTGATATGTGAAACCTTTATGGTTTTAGTGGGTTAACAATTACTGCAAATGCACAACTAATCTCTATTCCACCATTTCAAATGTTTTAAATGCAGATAACCACAGGTGAAATGTCAACGAAAGAATCTACCACAAGGTTACCAACTTCTGTTACACCAACTTGTCCGATATGCCAAAAGACGTTCAGTAATACACAAATGGTAAAACGTCATCTGAAGATTCATAGTGACTTCAAGAGGTATACCTGTGATTTCTGTGAGAAAGGCTTCAATGACACTTTTGACCTCAAGAGGCATGTGCGCACCCATACAGGTACGACATGTCATCATGTATCACCATCTTTTCTCCTGTCCTTCTTTCACTCACCACACTAACCTAAGCATCTCATTTCCAGGTGTGCGGCCCTTTAAGTGCTCGGCGTGTGATAAGGCCTTCACTCAGCGCTGTTCTCTAGAGACTCACTTGAAAAAGATTCATGCTGTCTCTCAACAATATGCTTTCAAGGAACGCAGAAACAAGCTGTATGTGTGTGAAGAGTGCGGCCTGACTGCTCACACACAAGACAGCCTTCTCACTCATCTCCAGGCCAAACACCCCAGCAGCATAATATCCAAAGCCAAGAGAAGACAAAAGCAGCCACCCAGTCAGGAAGGAAGCACATCCTCCAACTCACCTCACTGCCAGAATAATGTGGTTTCTGTTTTCTGAGATCAGTGTTGTTGAAATCATCAATTTCTACTAATTACTATGGTAAACATAAACCTTTCTTTATCTTCTGTTTTAGTTTCTTTGGTGCACTTGTAGACTAATAAGAATTCCAAGCAATGCTAGATTTCTTTTAAAGCTTAGTAGGTTCCATATGTGATGGTTCATATTTGACGTTCTATGGAATGTAATTTTGTTCATCAGTAAAAATGAAATGATCAAAACCATGTTTTAACTCATTCTGACAATATTTGACTAATTTATAATCATTTTATGCAACTTTAATTTATAGCTTCCTGCTATCAACATACTCAACAAACATCACAGTATTTACACAATTACACTATTGATAAGGAGATATATATATATATATATATATATATATATATATATAACTGTGCATTTTTAAAAAAGTATATAATGCAAAGTTGAGCACAAAAACAAATAAGTGTGTGATGTAAACTTTCATTGTAGAGTAATTCATCTCAATTCAGTTTGTTCTCCTTCAGATTCATCATTTTTAGGACTATTTAATAAAGGATAGTAGTAACATTCTGAACCAAGGATAAGACCATGTCACGATGCCCCTGTCCATAAAGTTCCAAGGGCTGTATGATTTAAAAAATACATCTAACTATTGCTTTTTCTGACCAATGTTGTGATTGTGATTTAAATGCATTTAATTTCAATAAATTAAACTCCATTTTTTTCCATTTTCCAGTTTTGATATAATTTGAAAATACCTGTTAGTAAAGTTTTAATTATTTTAATTATGGCAGGAAGGTTTAGGCTGCAGGCTTTTATTTATTTCTTTTTTCCACCATTATAATACAAATAGCTATACGTTCAGCTAATTTTTGCATTTGAAGTGTTTTTTTGGCCTGAGCCCCTTGGAAGACCCTGGCAGTCAGAGGTTTCTAGGCACTGACTCCATTGGCCTGGTCAGTAATCTTGCCTTGTCCTGGACTTTTCAGGATTGAACAGAATTATCAAATGCACATTCAAATGTCCCACAGAGGAAGCAAATAAGCAAACTTTTCCTGATGCTTTAGGGTCCTGGTGTACCCCTTGCCCAGTACATTTTACTCTTGTCCTGCTCTAATACACTTGCTTCAAATTAGGAAGGGCTTGTTAATTAGCTAATGAGTTCAATCAAGTGTGCCGTGAGCTAAACTGTACAGAGCAGGGGGAATCGTCCAGGACCAAGGCCGGGAACTACAGGTTGAGTAGTCTACCTGACTGCAGCTGCAGACTCGGTCCTTCCTGTGCCAAATTACTGCAACGTCCTGCAGTGCCTAGGAAGACTCGCGACGGCCTCAACGACCTAACTATGGGTTTTTGGCGCCATCTGTAGGCCCATTTGAGCACATACATACATGAAGATCTCACCTGAGCATCCTGAGCGGCTGCATCCTTGAGCGCAAGGTCTGTTTCCACTTGTTTTAACGGAGGCACGCAGATTGCCACATCTGTCTGATTAAAACGATGTGTTTTATTTTAAAATGAGAAAACGGTTCAACTCTGAGATTGACTTTTATACTGAAGCGGCCCTTTGTTTTTGCTGTAACGTTAGCTAAGATCTCTGATGTGGCAGACAGCCGTGCTAAATCCACTGCTGTCTAGAGTAGGAGAAAGGTGGGCGTGAGGATGACGTCAGCGGGGAGTGTGTATGTGTGAGTGTGTGTGTGTGATCAGGTGTACACGCCGTTTGAGGAGGGAGAGCGAGGAAGCGATGGAAACTTGAGGTCAGACATCGTGTCAAGGGCGTTGATAGCTGCCCGTTTTAAACCAGGCGAACCCCCACGCAGCTGCGTGTCCCGGATGAGCGCGAGCGCGAATGGTTCCCGCCACACAGAGAAACTGGAAAGCGACGGTGACCTGTTACCTCTCCATTTCTGTTGGAGATTTTTCAGTTTTTTTGCGCAGAAGACTCTTGTTTTCCTCAGTGGCACCGTTACTGATGCGAGGTGAAGGGGGAGGGGGAGGAGGACGGGGTGGGGGGGATCATTTTGGTGAAGGGAAAATGCCTGTTCGACGCAGATTGTGCTGTCAGGAAAACAGCAACAACATCATGGCCTGACTTGGCTGTTTCAGATGGGCTGAAGCTCGTCGCAGGACCGCAGGGGCGGTTTGGAGCCAGGACATGTCTGCAGCACTAACGAAGACGAGTGGACAAGAGGGAAAGGACTGAAGGATGCAAGGGGTGACGGTGAGCGGAGAGGCGCCCACCCTGACAGGGGGAGGAAGGGAGGAGGTAAGAGCGAGAGCGTCTCAGTCTGGTCTCTTTGCAGCTGCAATACGTTTTGAAATGTGTGGTATTTTAATGGAACACTGCTGTGCTTCACTCCCACCTTACTGTTGATTTATCGTAGAGGTCATCAAACAGTCATAAACCGGACCTGCACTGTTTCTCTTCATAATGGGTCCAGTTATCTGGGATAAAGTAAACTGGATTGAATTTTAGAGGACTTCAAAAGTGATGTGTTAAATAACAGCACGCTTACTTCTGCTACCTGTTTAAACACTGTTTGTGTTGTATTGTTTTCTGATTTAGCACGTTCTCTGTTATAGTAACTCAAAACGTGTTGTCTTCAACTAAACACACTAATGTAGAGACAGAATGTGTTTTAAGAGTGCCTAATTGGTGACCTAGGATAGTGCAGATGTGTCAGAGAGAACATTTCATTGTAAGTTATACACTTTGAGTTCATGCTGCTTGCTTTTAAGAATTTGCCAGTAACTTAGTTGCACTTAAGCAGGCAACATTTGTCATAACTGATGGATCTGACATGTTAATATTGCCTTACACTCTATAGGCTAAACTATCTGCATTCCTCGATAGGACAGATCTGCCATAATATCCCTTAAGTGTTAGCTCACCCTTCCTGTGTGGTTTGGGCTGGCCTGTTAAAAAGGGGAGGGGTCCCTTCTTTCGTCGTCATAGAAACCACAGATAAAACTGGAGGCCTTGAGAAGATGTTTTGTACCCTTTGCATATGTAGAAAAGTCAATCAGTTCACACATAAAACATCAATTTCTCAGCCCAAATGTCTAAAACCTGTACTCCTATTGACTCCTGTTCTCCAGGCTGGTGTTAGCTCCATGGATTGCTTGAAAACTGATTTCTGGGTTAAGATGGCACTGCACTTTCTAGCACCTGTTTGTCATAGATTAAAGAAGCTGTGAAGACATTTCCCCTCGCTTTATTAGTGTGCAGTACACGTTCCAGCCTGTCATTCAGGAAGAATAGCTCAACAGTAGTATAAACCTATGTGCTGTGGACATGTCATATTAATATAACCATAGTGTTGTTACTATTGTTGACTCTCTTTGGTATCACAGGTCTACAGGGATAAAAAGGATTTTAATTAGAAGTGCAGCCAAAATCAAAATATTTTTTGCTGTCATATTTTTAAGATGTAATATGATAAGACGGGTTATTTCTTTTAATGAATATAAAAGCTGGAATGACAAACTTGGTAAATCAGACTGAAAAAGAATATATCTTACGTCTCATTGCACTGTCAGCTACCAGTTAAAACCTGGCACCAGGTGTGTCGCTTTTCGGTCATGCCAGTGGGGAAAAAATGCAAGCCATCCAGTGCTTAACTATGGTGGGGTTCTCTGTGAGTTCCATTCAGTGATTACATGTTTTTTTACATACTTACATAGGCTCCTGTCAGCATATACATAGTTCTGTCTTTGCCTTAAAGCCAGTCTACATGGAAGCAGTCGACATTACAACTCTGAAAATAGGAGCCTAAGAGAGATGGACTCCCTCTAATATTCACATCTTCCTGAGCTCTTTCAGGAAGTGGATTGAGTGGGTTAGATTAGGTTTGGAACTAAACTCTGCAGGGTGAGTAGATCTCCAGGACTGGCACCCTTACTAAACTATTACTAATACAACCTGTTTGGAAAGAAGTGCACTGGCTACCTGTATCTCTCAGGGTAGATTCTGAAGCTCTGCTGCTAGTTTTTAAGTTTGTAAATGACGTAGCACCCGCTAACATCACAGAAAGTCTCTCTGTGTGCCGCCATGTGAACTTTCATCTGCTCATACTGGCCTTCTGTAAATTCTTGCTGTAAAGTACAGAAAACGTGGAGAGGCCTCTTTCAGTTATGATGCTTCTAAACTGTGGAACAGAATTCCACCTTTTATTTGATAGTTAATCTCAGTGCACACGTTTCAGAAACGTTAAAAAATCTCTTAGTATTTAATTAAAATTCTTTGTGTCTTGTAATTTATCTTTTTATGTTGGTATGTCATTGTATTATATGATTTTAAATTAATATTCATAATTTCATCTATTACTGTTAAGCTTTATCACTTGTATGTAAAGCACTTTGAGCTGTCACTGAAAAGTGCAGAATATTATAGAAATACATTATATAGTATTATAATATAGATACTATATGGAGATTATGTTGTTATTATTATTATTATTATTATTATCTTATTTCTGATGAGGCAAAAATCTTTCCCACTAAAAGTCAGATGATTGACAGCTTTTCAGCCATAGATGATAATATGTTCTCTACATTTTTCCCCATGTATGATCCCCATTTGATTCTCCTCCAATAGGATCCATGCAGTCTTCGTCTCCGCTTATTGGATCATCAGCGCACGCAGTTAATTCAAATGGACCGTCACTCTGTTTATCAGATTATATCATGACAAGATAATGAGAATGTTAGCGGGTCTAGTTGTGAGAGTTGCGAGTCTAGGTCTGAGTTGTGAGAGTGGTCTGTCTCCCTGTGTGTTAGGGCCTGAGTGCGGTCAGGCATGACAGCTCTGCCACTCTGCGCTGTGTAGAGCTGCTCAAAATGAAGGACAAAGACAACATGCTTAACATCATTACAGTCACACTCAAGATTCCTTCCCGATGTGTGTAAAGGAAAGTGAAAATGCAGCCTTGAAAGGCAAGGCTTTCAGGCAAGAGAGTAAAAATACACAGTTAATAATGTAGCGTGAGGATCATTTTTAATAGCAGATCTCTCTCTCTCTCCTTCTCTCTCTCTCTCTCTCTCTCTCTCTCTCTCTCTCTCTCCTTCTCTCTCTCTTCCTGAATCTGCACTTTCATTGACCTTCTTTATAGTGCTGTATTTTTGCCACATTGACTGTTCCCTTTTAGCTCACACTCTGCATCTGAATTATAGTAGAAACATAACACTGAGCCAGCGAGTAATTAGTTCATGACTTTGTGTATGCTGAGTTTCAAAATGCTAGTGTCAGCATTCTTAGTATTGGTACCTGGAAAGCATCAGAGTTCACGTAATCTAACCGCAGCCATTTTGAACCAATCTGAATATAAAAATAGATAACCCAAATTGTTTCTGGTAAATATTTGTCATGTTGCATCATTTTGTGTTATCATCTAAATCTGAACCTTGAGAGTGACTCTTTCACTCACACTCTCCGTTGCTGAGTTAACCACCCATATAATGTTACAGACTGATCGATAGAGTGAGAGACAGGGGGGGGTGACTAGGATGTTATTGAATTTTCAAAATGTTTATGTAATAGTGACACTTACAGCCATACCAGGTTAACATTTAGCAGCGGCTCTTATGCACAATTGCCTGACATTTTTCTCTGCTCTTTTTTCATGCTCTGAAGCATGTTACTCCTATTGAGATATTCTTACAACTCTATGTGTGTGCGTGCCTGCTGTTGGCTTATGCAACTGCTTGAGTGTTCCTCTTTGGGGCAGACAGAGAAGAGAGTATGTGCTGAGTAGGCAATTAAGATCTTTTTAAAAGAGCATCTCTCTCTTATTCATGATTATCACTTTGACCTCTACTCATTTCCTTCCCTTATCTAGCCTGTCTCCTCTCTATTGATATTATGGATACTGGTGTGTTCTGACTAATCTTGCTTTGTGAATATCTTTAATTATCTGAGTTCATGTGGAGTTGGAAAAACTGAAAAAAGCAAAAACCAGAAAATAACAAAAGAAAATTGTTGCAGAAGGGTGAACATGGTGTTTTATTGTTCAAAATTAGCCAAGAGAAATGAGAAATGGATAACTTATATGCATAAATAAGAGCAAAACTCAATGTTTTTCAGTTTTCTGAATACAATTATTGCAAATTCAGGTTTAGAATACAGGAATTAAGTATCTGGATTCGGCCCACAGCACTCAGAGCGTATTTACCTTTTAGGTTTTTTGGGAGAATACTTTTGCTTATTCACCAAATTAAGAAAAACATACAGTCTTTAAAATAAACAGTGCTTGATTATTTACTGTTTTAAAATCAGGACATAAGGTGCAATTCGGATGCTGAGTGCAGAACAAATAAGTGGCAATCATTAACAATGAAAAACAGTGTAATCAAGATTTTAAGAAATATTAGTATTATGTATAAGTAAAAATGACAACAGCACCGTTTTTCAGTCTATGATAATGTAGTCTGGATGTATTCTGAATGTTACTTTTTATGTATTATAACAATACATTATGAATACATTTAGGACAGTGTATTTAGTATTCAGTCATAACTGCTTTTTCTAAGTATTTTATCTATTTCTGGAGCTTGAGTACTCATGCACATCCCTAACTGATACCTTATGCATGTTCTGACCATCTGGTGGATAGTTATGTGCTGTATATCATATATATATCATGTCCATTTCATTGGCTTATGCTAAAAAAAAGGTTAAGGGCAGTCACAGTTAATTGATTAAACTCAAAATTAACTTAATGAATAAACAGTGATTAGTTGGTGGATTGCATGATGATCAGTAGCCTAAACTAATACTTAAAAAAAGTGTTACTTCAGTGAAGTAATGAAAAGCAACTTAAGGAACAACCTGAGTAGAAGTATAAAAGTATCAGATAAAACAACTACTAGCACTGAGTAAGAAAACATTGTATTATTTCCAGCATCTAACGGCTTAGGAACTGAAATTTGTTAGCTGCTGTTTTTTTTTTTCATTTTGAAGCATATATTGAAATAAGCTGTGACCAGTTACAAAGCAGTACAGATGCTGAACCAGCCGAACAGAATAAAATTAAACAAGGAGAAAAAAAATAATGGAAATTTAATGTATAAAATGTAATTGAAGAGTGTATAAAGGTATATTTTGAAATCTTTGACAGGCTATGCATGGTTTGTGCTTGTTTTTCGGGCTTATTCAGTTGTCAAACCTTTACATTTTAAAACATTTAATTAATCAATAAAGTTGAGAGAAATGAGCTAATGAGCTAAAACTGTAGCTAACTGATAACACTGCATGCTGATGAGGACTTGACTTGTCACTTTCTACAGGTGTTTTTTCCTCTTCAGTGGAGAATGTGCCAACATGTTAGTTTTTTAGAGGAATACAGTGGCATGAGAAAGTATGTGAGTCCTTTGGATTTACCTGCATTTATGTATAAATTTGTCTTAAAATATGATCTTCATCTAAGTTACAATAAAGAACAAACACAATCAGTTTAAGCTGACAGCACTGTTATAACTAATGATTAATGTATTATGTTTTCATCCATACTGAATACATTGTTCACAGTGTAGGTTGAAAGAAGTATGTGAACCCATAGGTTAATTACTGTAACAAAAGATAATTGGAGTCGGGAGTTAGCAAACCTGGAGTCCCATCAAAAGTGAGATTGGATATGCAGGTTAAATCTACCCTGACTTGGTTTGCATGAAGCTGAAAAGGGTTAGAAAGTAATATCAAAGAGTTCAGGTATTCATCAGTATATATTTAGACAAGTAATATATAAATTAAGACAATCTAGTGTACTCTCCCAGGAAGTAGGTGCTCAGCCAAGATCACTCCAAAGGCACAATGTAGAATACTCAGTAAGGTTGAAAAAACCCTGGAGTTACAGCTAAAGACTTTAAGAAATTATTGGAACTTGTTAGCATTTCTAGCTATGAGTGTACCATACAAAAAACATTGAACACACATGGTGTCCATGGCATGACACAACAGGAAGCTTTAGCACTCCAAAAAAAAAAACAAACAAAAAAAAAAAAAAACAATGCTGCTTGTCAATGTTTGCAAAGAGCACATTGACACATGAAAACAACTCTGTGAAAATGTTTTGTGGACTGAAGAAACTGATATTAAATAGTTTGGTGAAAACACATAGCACTATGTATGGGGTGAAAAGGGCACTGCATACCAACATGAAAACATCATGCAAGATGGGTTGGTCTGCTTTGCTGCCTCTGTGCCTGGACCAACTACTATCATTATGGGAAAATGAAATACCAGCAGAATCATGTCAGGTGGCTAACTGTCAAGTTAAGCTTACCAAAAGCCAGGTGATACAGTAGGACAATGACCCTAAACATTAAAGAAAATCTACTACAGAATGGCTTAAAAACACACACACAAGCACACACAGAGCTCTGGCCTTAACCCTACACATTTGCTGCGGCAGGACTTCAGGAGAGCCAGTCAAAACACGTTTTCGAAGAATATAGCTGAGCTGAAGCAGTTCTGTAAGGAATATTGGTCCAACATTCCTCTTGAAAGTTGTGGAGGTGTAATCTGCCATTATAATGTACCAGAAGCAATTGCCTTAAGTTACTGCTGCCAAACTAAGTTTGTCCAGTCATTAAATCCAAGTCTTCACTTACTTTTTCCACCAGCACTGTGAATATGTAATTGGTATGCACATTAAAGACATTGAAAGACTACAATTTTTTTGTGTTATTAACTTTAGCACATTCTGTTTGTCTATACCAGTCACTTACACAAAGAACAGATCACATTGTATGACCAATTAATTGCCACTGTATAACTGTTTCTGCAATCAGCCTAGCCTGTATAGTGATAAAAGTCATGCTGCCTCTGCCTTCTCAGTCTCCTTCTTAACACTACGTCATTGACAACAGTAGCAAAGAAGAACAACACTCAGTCCTCTTAAAACACAAAACCGGCATTTTACTGCACTGTTTTTTTTTTGTTATTATTATGTATTTCCTGTCAAGAAATACAACTAATAACCAAATTTCAATATTCTAGTACTGGCACCTTGAGCGATTAACCAAGTACTCAACAGGGTTGGAATATAATGGAATACACGTGCTGCGAATGCTTATTCAGAATACAGAAGTATTTGTTTTAGGTACCTGTTATTCTGCTAAGTCAACTTTTATTCAATCATAGTAATCAGTAAATTATTCAGTTAATAAATAAAAATCAACAGTGATAGCCCTTAATTTTAAAATAAGACATTTAACAAGTGATGTTTCAACAGAAATAATGGAAAGGCCAAAGGAGTAAATAGAATCAGTCATTCTTTCTCTTTCTCATCCTCTGTGCAGAGCACAGACAGAAACAATACCCCAGGACACTCGGAAACACACACAAGCACAGTGCACTTTCATGTTCACCTATTCTCTCCCTTCCACTCAAGCACTCAGCACTCTGGTGCCTCTCATATGAAAGCGTTCACATGCATATGATCTTCTTAAGCTGTAGATTCATAGACCCGCTAAATAATTTAACCTGTTAGAGTGCATCTGAAATACCAGGTGGACTTTATGCACTATTCATATGTCTGTGCCGCTGTACATTGTCATGTTGTATTCAAATGCTGTTAATCGTGGAAGGTTCCAGAAATGCTCTACCAGAGACTATCTTTGTTGTCTCCAAGGGTGTTTCCTTGCAATGTAAACCTGACTCTGTCTTCTCACTATCTCACCCTCCCACCACCTTACTTAATTCTATGATGAGATACTTGTCATTAAACATCTACTCAATGAATAATTGATCAGTGATAATGTGGTCTGTATTATTTCACTCAGAGAGACTATTGTAATAATATTTACAGTCCCATTCATTTAGAAATAAAGACTTGGACAAATATATCCTTTATTATACAAAATATGGAAATAATTATTATTATTATATAGTTATGTCTAATGTGAAGGATACAAATTTTAAAATGACCAAAAGTAAAGCTCTCCACACTGTACAGTTCCCAAAGGTGACTATGGTAGTAAAAATGCATCAGTCCCCTCTGAGTGGGGCAGTAAAGGCTAAAAGTTCACTGCAGATTGTAATTGATTCTCCCATCACCATTTGCTCTCTTGTCCTTGTAAAACCAGCACAATTAAACTTGCACACCTCTGCCAAGAAGAGCAGAGCTCTCACAGTCTCTATGCCACGGCTTGGACCGCAGCCTGCCTTTTAGTGCTGCAATCTCTCACAGCAAGGGCACCACTCTGACTATTAGCGGATTGTGGGTGTGTGTGCGCGTGCTGGTGTTTGTGATTGCCAGAAGATGTAGAATGTGAGAGAACATGTGATAAAAAGGCTGTGGATCTTCTATGCAGGTTATGAAACATTTGTTAATATTCCTGTTTGTACCAAGACTGTTATGTCCTGTTGATTGTCCTTTACACTATGGATGGAAATAGCGCATGCAGGAGTCATAGGGTTGCTGTAGCATAAACTGCCTCTAGAGTCAGAAGTGGCATCAAAGAGCCAGCCACATTTTTTTTATAATGATGCATTGATGTCTAAAAGCATTCAGTGCTCTCTCTCTGCGCTGATACGGAGCATGTTAAAAGCAGGCATGGCTTGGGTTACGAGCAGGCAGGAAATGCATTCAGCCCTCAAGAGACTGGAGAAGAAAAGTCAATTACTCCAGAATTGAAAAGTAAATTCCACCAAGCTACTGTCTAAGCTATATGTCAGAAACTTAGAGGCAGTTTCCCACATAGCTGTGGTATTTCTGCTGCAAGTGAAATGTATGCATTTTCTGATTCAAATCAGTCAGCAAAATGTGCATTGTGCTTACTTCTCGTAAAACCAATATTAAAACACGTTTCTTGTTTCTCTCCTTCCTCTCTTTTTCCCCACACCTTCTTCATTCCCTATGCCTACACCCTGCCCACAACTCATAATTTCCTGCTCATCTGCACACACTTATGGCCATCTTCTCTGACCCTGTCCACCCCTCCAACCAACTTGAACCACAATCCCTTTCCCACATGCAGCAGCGTCCCCTCAAGCAGTCCTTAAGTGGCTCTCTGTGCCGGGAGTCCCATTGGAAGTGCCTGCTGTTGACCCTGCTTATGTATGGCTGCTTTGGCACCCTAGGCTGGTGCTCCCTGTACCGCATCACAGTCATGGCCTCTGATGACCAAGGTCCTGCCTATTACTATGGTGACCGAGCCCGGCTCTATCATGACAGCCCCTGCTCCAATGGATATGTCTACATACCTGTGGCCTTCCTGGCTATGCTCTATGTTGTCTACCTGGTGGAGTGCTGGCACTGCTACTCCAAAACAGCCAACCTAGCTAAAGTGGAGATCAATCAGGTGTACGATCGAATCCAGCGGCTACAGCAGGCCACACCCTGCATCTGGTGGAAGGCCATCAGCTATCACTATGTGCGGCGAACCAGGCAAGTGACACGCTACCGCAATGGTGATGCCTACACCACCACACAGGTATACCATGAACGGGTCAACACGCACACCTCCAGCTCTGAGTTTGACTATTCACGACATGGCGTCAAGGACGTGTCCAAAGAGCTGCAAGGCTTGCTGGACCACCCTGTCACACGACTTCGCTTCACTAAGTGCTTCAGTTTTGCCAGCGCCCGTGCAGAGACCGCCTACCTTACACAGCGAGCACGCTTCTTTGGAGACAATGAGGGCCTGGATGACTACATGGAGGCACGGGAAGGCATGCATCTGAAGAACGTTGACTTTCGAGAGCACATGCTAGCATTCCCAGATCCCGCACGCCCCCCCTTGGTACACACGCCGTTGGGTATACTGGCTGGCTTCTGCTCTGCTGCTGTCCTGGCCGCTCAGGGTGGTCGCCGAATACCGCACAGCCTATGTCCACTACCACGTAGAGAAGCTCTTTGGTGAAAATGAGGACGCTAGTGACAACGATAACAGTGAGAATTATCGGTCAGGATTTGAGCATGGCACAGGAGGTCCCACTCTGCGTGTTATATCTCGTGTGAACACAGTGGACATAACTGAACTGGAGTGGCACATTCGCTGCAACCAGCAAATAGTGCCCAGCTATTCAGAGGCCTTGCTTATGGACCTGGACATGAACACTAACACACCACTGTCAGTTGCAATGGCAGCCCAAATGAGACGCAACTCCAGCTACTTCCTCCAGAGCTGCCCTCGTTGCCGGAGGTCCACAAGCAGCTCTTCTTTGCCCTCCTGGGTCAGAGGGAACGTGATAATGGGTGCAAACTCATTTCCAGTCAGGGCTGGAGGGAGGCTGGTTTTGAGCCGCAGCGGCCTCTCCCTGGGACGCTTCCACTCTACCCGAAATCGCCACACCTGCCTATTTCACTCAAGGAGCCTTGGAGGAGGACTAGGGGCCAGAGGGGAGGAGGGAGGTGGGGGCTTTCTAGGCCTGGGGTTCCGCACAGCAGATGAGGAGAGGAGAGGTGTTCTAGAGGGGGAAGGGGAGGGGCTGGAGGATGAAGAGAATTGTGAGGCTGAGGAGCGAGGGCAAGGAAACAATAGAGAGAATGGAGAGGTCAGGGGAGAGGAGAGAGACAGGCCACCGGCCTATCAGGATGCTCTGTACTTTCCTGTGTTGATCATTCATGGAGAAGAGAGCTGCCATGGTGGGCAGGACATTGACACTGGATAATGCTGGGGACTGGTGTGTGAAATGTAGCTTAGGATGTTTGCAATGGTGTTCAGGTAAGTGAACTAAAGGAATAGAATAGGGAGTAGGACAGAAGACTGTTGGGCACTTACTGAGGAAAATAATGCATACCCAGGAAAGAGACTAAGATGAAAGTAAGGTAAAAGCTGAATGTTTGATTATTTGAAGAAAGCGTTGTTGAATGTGTTGTTACCCTATTCAAGACAAGAGAGTAGCACTAAAGAACAACTCCAGTATGAATGAATGTATAGAATTTCATAAGGTTTAATGGAAAACATGATATCTGGGACAGTTCATGTTTGTGCCAACTGGCACAAAGTTTACATGGACTGACCCGTTAGAAAATTCTAAGAGGCATGAATCATTAGATATAAATATTCTATTATTCTATGCCTTGGAATAACATCTTCATAAATGGAAAAAATGCTTGGTCTGTCCATGTAACGCATCTGTCACTCTAAGAGTATTGTAGTTTACATGAAAAGCTGGACAACTATACCCGATCACTTAGTGAAGACATTCCAGGCCTAGCAACTCAAAATAATGATGTAGTCCATGCTACAGTTTGAATCAGGCAGTAGCCTAATGCCATTATTTTAAAAAAAAGTATAACTGTAGTTATACTGTAGAGCAGATGGTCTCAGAGTTCAGTTAATTTCTTTAAGGAAATGAGAGCTGACTGAAACAAAGCCAAAAGATCTCAGGGGAAAAGAGACTATTCTTTTGTAATAGGGAATGAAAATGGTAGAGATTTGTTAGGGGAGGATGTAGGCTGATGAATTGTAATCCCTTGCTGTTTGTACTTATGCTTCAACCCACCATATTGTGTCATGATTTCTTTTAATCTTTTTAATTGCCTTGTAGAAGCTTGGTGCTCATGATTCCACTGTTCTTTGCCTTAAAGGTGTTTCTATTCAGCGCCTTGTTTGCACTGCTAGCACAACCTCTTATAGCTATAATACAGCATTATTCTTAAAGTTCTTTACATATACAGTGAATTTGTGAACCCTTTAGAATTATATGTACTTCTGCATGAACAGTTTCTAAAATTTGATCTGATTTTATTTAACAAATGACATATTTCACATATCTTGAACACATGATTTATCAATGGAACTCACTGATGATCTGTGGGCCCTTACGTGACTAAATAGCGCAAAATCTTTCTTTATCAGCAGTACCTTCAACCAAACCCTGTAGCTGCTATTTAGTCCATGGTGCAGCATTTAGGACATATTTTGCCATATTTCTTGCACTGACCTTTGTGGAAACCCACTCCTAGTGTGGGTAGTAACTGTGAAGCATCTGCCTGATTGTGGACTGATGGAAGCCTGCATCTTCAGACATTCTGTTCTAATGCTTTAAAATCATATGTGCATCAATATATTGTAGTTGAACAGATTTCTGTTGTGAAGAACAGATAATCAAAATTGTTTTTTTTTTTTTTTTATATGGCAGGACAGGTCAAACTCGCACATTAGTTAATTGGAACAGTTGACTCCAGTTGCCCTCTTTTCAAGGAGACATATTCCCAGAACTCATACTTTTTCCATAAATGACCTTGATTGTTTAAAACATTTTCAGTAAAGATGGTCTTAATAAGACTATCTTTATTTATTCTTATGACTAGGATGAAGATCAGCTTAAATTAGGACTGTTCATGCAGAAATCCAGATAACTCCAGAGGATTTACAGTTCCTCAAAACAGACAGGGGTTTATAACTTGGTCTCAGGAAGAAACATGTAAAAGAAATAAATATGAAAAAGGGAAAGAGGTTAACTCCATCTTAACCCCCTCACATCTGTGCAATTTTTTGTTGAGCTCATTGTAGTGGTACAAAAATAATATCACGTGACCGCTTTAAACATTCGCTCATCTTCCTCTTCGCTTTGCCTGCTCCCTGTACTGCTTGAATATTGGCAGCTTTTGTCATTTAAGTTCAAATAAGGCTGCCCTTTGATGAATTTGGATGATTCTGCTAGAATTATATGGAATATTACAATATGTAATGACTGTCACTAGTGAAAAGCACATGATTGTCTATTAAAACATAAGCCATGATCCAGAACTACACAGTCCAATTTCCACACTAATACAAACCAGCTTGCAAATCCCACATTGAAGCATGCTACCCTAACGTAGGCTCATTAACAAGCACAACTATCTGTCATCTGCTTTACAAACAGTGCAGGGAATGCTGTGAACAGAGTGGCTGCTGTAAAGCTAATCACAGAATGAATGAATGTACCAGTAGAGTCCTGCACATTCAAGAAGAATATGTTCTACAATCTGGGACAGCAAAAAATAAATAAATAACTAAATAAATAACTCAAAGCACACAGCAAATGCATCCCTATTTTGTCAGCAGGGTTGCTGCTTACCTGGTAATTGCCACTACTTCAACTAAACCTGAACATTGTTTTTTCTGTGGTGATGATCACAGTGATGGTTATGGTGGTGGTAATGGAGGTCATATAAATAAAGTCAAACCATTAGCAATCTGTTTGAGTATTTCTTTTCTGAATTGCAAGAGTGTGAGGCACGTATTATCATACTGTATGACAAAATACCTTGGATTATTCAACTGGAGTCCCAATGAGTGACATCACAGCAATGTCAGTATGAGCTGTTCATTTTAAGTGCTAGTCATACCTTCATGCTGACTAGAAAAAAAAAATACTACATTATCTTAAACAATACTTTTTTATGGTCCATAAAGTCATGTTCAGATGTTATCTTAACAATTATAGATTATATATTACAAATAAAATTCACCACGATATTCACTACACTATATTTAACAGACTTCTCACGGTTTTTGACAAACATCCATTTATTTCTCTTTTTATGGAAATCTATGAGGAAATGTAAGTACTATTTCTGTGTGGACAGAACAAGAGAGGAGAGTTTACTACAGTGGTTGTTGAGAGCTGTTTTTAGGTATGGATCAATGTAGGGCACATTCACTGTATCTTTCTAGCCAGCTGTATTTATTTTTATTTTTGCCTTCACAAACTACTCTCTAAATGTTGATTTGAACATCATTTTTTAGTATGTGCCTTTATTCTACTTAACTGTTTTTCATAGTAGATAAAATGCATTTTCTGTCTGGAGGACATCTCAGTTAAACTATGTTTTTATCTTCAGTAACATTGACAGAATATATTTAGATGGAAATGTGTATTATGTACAAATCTGGAAGCAAACTGGGGTTTCCTCTTCAGAGATGAGCAAGCTATTCAACATTTATACATTCTTTTTTATTGTTTTAAAGGCTATTCTTACTGTTTTATATATGAAGAAAGCAGTAGTTGTGCTGTCTGTTTTACATTGGCAAGGCTGTCTTTATGATGTCTTTCTTAACCCTCCCCTTTCACCCATCATTGTTCACTAGCAGCTCAACACCAAGTCACAACGTTTCACTCACAGAAATCAACAGTGTTACAGTTAATCTGATTACATAGATATGGGGAATTTTTTTGTGTATATATTAATTAAAATATCTGGCTCAATATCATTTTAGCTGGTGGGATGGCCACTAGGGGGCCAGCAGAAAGGGGCTGCAGACATTGCTAATACACAGAATTGCTGTGCTTTTTCTGAAAAGGCCCAGTAGCTGGACTGTAAAGTTTTTTTCTAAATGAACTGGTGGATTGTACATGAAAAGAAATTACCTATATATCCCTTCTTTACAAACCTGTGCAGACAGTACAGACATTGTTTGAGGTGATTTATTTGAACATAAACATAGATGCAGAACAATTGACTTCTTTTATTTTAGTTTACTAAGAAAATTATTGGGCTAGTCATGAAGATTGCATTGTATTATAGTGGCTTTCCTCTCTCCCTCTCTTTCCTCCTGTTCTCCCTCCCTCTGATCATAATCTGTGCATGAAGGATAGTGCCACTATAGTCACAGCTCTAATGACAAATGAGATCAAAAGAGAGAGAGAGAGAGAGAGACAGGCAAAGAAGGACGACGAGAGAACGCTTGCACACGTGGGAGAAAGAGCAGCTCAGCTGCACTGGAAATTATTAGTGGACGTGTGGAGGACAGACAAGGACGAGAGACAGGCAGTAAAGCAGCACTGCACGTAGCGTCTGTTTCTCTGGTAAGTGACTTCAGAGTCCTGCACTAACCTTAAATGAAAGCTGTTACACACTGGGCAGTCATATGAAAGAACATAAGAAATTCTTTTGTTCATATTCAGTTCATTATGTTTATATGTATGTCATGTTTAGTATTTTTAACAAGCCATTGTTAGATCATATGGCTTATTGTGTATTAGTTTGCTACCTTAGGTCAAGAAGAATGTATAGCCAAAAAAACAACACAATTTGTATTGAATTCTTTTGAATATTCAAAATCAGTGTGTTCAGGTTTGTGTAAATGCCATGCTCAGTAACCAGACATTCTAAGCTTTGCTCATCTGTCAGTTGAAAGTTTTTAAGTTGTAAAGTCTGTATAAGTACAGTCATGTGCACAAATCTGGGCACCCCTGGTCAAATGATATGTTTTGTTGAATGTCTAAGTGAAAATGAGTACACATCCTCTACAGAGAACATACTTCTGCAAAATGTATTACACAATTACTGTTTAAGCTGTTTATGCTGAATATGATTGGAAGAAAAATGAAACATAAGATGTGGCCCACGCAAACATCATGGCACATTGTATATGTTTTATGGTTTTTCCCAATTTACTAAATTTAGCAAATAAATATTTGTGCTAAATCCCACACTTACATTTGTTCCCTGTAAAGAAAGTGCTAACTTATTTTCATTCAGATAATCAACAAAACATGTCATTTGGCCAGGGGTGTTCAAATTTTTGTGTGTAACCATAGATAATATGGACAAAATGTCCACTTAGATGGCAAGCTGGCCTCTTTCTGTGTTTTGTGTAGAGATTAAGTGTTTCCTAGGTTTGCTAAGGTAAGTGTCTGTGTGAGCAGTTCACAAAGATGAGATTAGCTTTGAATTAAGCTGCTTGCTCTGGTGATTCAGGCTAGCGGTGCCATCAGAGAATTAGGTCACATCGTCACTGGGAGTACCAAGCTTGTTCACCTAGTAACAGTAATAAATGAGGGATCACTGTGAATTTAAACTGCGTGAACTCACAGCATACATGACACCCCAACTAATAGTACCAGTACTACACTGACATAATGTACTATTTTGTATATACAGTATAAATGATTATTGTGGGTACTACTAATACAATCCCTGAGTTAATGTATTGTTTTCGCAGTTAGCCCCTTGAGGTTGATATAGTATGTTGTTTGTGAGGCACCAGGCCTGGCACATAGCCCATGTAGCTCTACAGTGCTTCACACTCTGTGTTTGTGCTCTCTTTACAGAACTGAGCAGTGAAGCAGTGAGGATGTCCAGGGACCAGCTGGACTCGGTGGCAAGCCATATGGAGAGTCTGCTGTCGGTGGCTGTACAGCTGCAGGCACAGTGTCGAGAGCAGAGTGTGCAGCTGGCTACTCTGACTGCCCAGCTGAGGGAGGAGGCCCAAAACCTCCGCCAGCAAACGTCACTGGCTGAGCAGGACATGGCCGAGATACATAAAACCCTGGAAGAGCTGATGGACACTAAGATGGCATTTGAGGCCAAAGAGAGGCAAGCCCGCAAGCTCAGCAAGCAGCTATGAGCTAAGTCATGGAGAATGCCAAAGGTAGAGGTCAGCCTGTTTTAGTGAATTTTAACAAGAAGAAGGTACAGACCAAGAAGAAGGTACAGACCAAGAAGAAGGTACAGAATAAGACACTTAAGCCAAGGGTGTCCATCTTCTGTCTTGGAGGAACAGTGTCCAGCACAGTTTGGTGATTTTCATGCTTAGACATACCTGATTCAATTGTTTAGGACCACAAGTAGACACCCCTGCATTAAGTTGATGTTTAAAAGAGCTCAGTGAAAAAATATTCATCTTAAATTAGAAATTCATGGTAAGCTTGAAAGTTTGCTTTTTGTATATGACACATTGCTTGAATAATTGCATTACACTATATCATCATGACTTGTGGATAAAACTCTAGCTTATTATACAGTACCTTATGGTGAGTGTTTACACAGAGGGCACTGAACTGTGATCATTTCCATTCAGTTTTGTTTACGGGTATTCCAATAAATCAGAACAAGGGTGCCTTTAGCACCAAAGAAGCAGGACCTGTGTTTTTATTTTGGGTTGTTTCTCCTGGTCATGTGTTGCAAAGCACCAGAATATAGACATTCTTAAAAGATTAGAGGTAAACAAGCAGCATCAGTATACAGTGACTGGGCTAATATGTGTGTCTGATCATATAACAAGAGTATTCTCATTTCCATCGTATGACGTCATGGTGGCCAGTTACTCTTTAGGCAATAATCTATCTAGTCATAGACACGTTACATCACTGTTGGTAGGCAGTATGGTTTGAATTCCAAGTAAAATCCTCCTGGATAGGATTAACAGTCTTTATATTGTCCTTCTAAGTAGTCCCAAAGCAAACAAGACAAAAACAGAACTAAAACAATTTCATACAAATGTGAGTTATAACAGAACATTTTAGCCTTTAAATAATTGAGCCCTTGCAACAAAAACAGTATATATGACATTTTCTGTAAAAATCATGTAGAGTTGTACAATGCCCTTAATTTAAAAAAGGGGGGCATTAAAAAAATAAATATAAGTAAATAAAGCATAAACAGAAAACATAACAGATAATCCCAAAAGTAGGGTATAATTTTTAAATGTTTTTGTTGGAGGGGCTCAACTATAATTATATTACTTTCCTCTTGGGAACTACAGATCTTGAGCATGTACAGCTCTACAGAATTATTAACACCCTTGGTAAAGTGTTTGCAGTTTGATCTTACTCTGGAAACAGGAGCAATCCAATCTTTTAGTTAATAACATTATTTTAAAAGAAAAGATGTTTTTCATATGTTAACATTTTTTTTCCCACTAAAACAAGGTTAGAATTATTGGCACCAATACATTTACTTTGTATACTCACCCTTGGTCAGGATAACAACACTGCGTCTTTACTAATAATGCTGTTTGATATTGGAGAATGCATAACACCACAACATGTATCTAGATTTTCAGTTTTTGGTTCTCACTTGTAGACTTTCTTTTCAAAGTGCAGAAAAAGCTGGTTTCTTTGGCTAGGGAAACAGTTTGGTGTGAATCTGAAAATATGCTTTTGCTCATTGTCCAGCCATGACCCATTCTTTGCTTCCTGGCAGGGGTAGTCAGGTTCTGACTTTTCACTGGGCATTTGGAAGTTTAACAGCTCAACAACATCACTGATCCACCATTATACTTCACAATAGGGGCTTGATCTTCAGTCTTTGTAAACCAAACCACCTTGGTAAAGATCATACAGTGCCCTGTGTGCTTAAAAGAGGTTAAATAGTAATGAGGAAATATGTACATTTTACTTACATGAATTCTGAAGAAGTATTTCTTAGTAAGATGTTTATTTTCTTATAACATATTTGTTTTTGTGAGTAATTTTAGCTCATATTTCATATTTTCAGTGTAAGATCAATCTGACATGGCCATCGTGCTGCGTTTGGGCATGTCTGTGTTGTGGCCATAAAACATGTCTTTCTACAAATACTGTTTGCAGTTGGGAAAGTTATTGATCACACAGTGGAATCACCACTTATTATAGCTTTATAGCTAACAGCTTCCCAGAAAATCCTCATTTTATCTTCAGATGAACGTGGAGTGACTGATCACAGCATCCAACAGACGTCTTGTCAGTCTGATGATATGTGGCAGGTGATACAGTGTGGCGCTGTGGGGGTGGGGGGATGGGGGTTTCAGAGGGTGCGGGACGGGCGATGGAAGAATGGTTCAGTCTCCGCACGACTCCATTCAGCATCCTCACCTGCAGCCTGCCGTCTCTGCACCACCACCACTGCCAAGATTAGCACCCAGAAGAAGAAGCTCACCCACACAGACCTCTGCGGAGAGAGACGTGAAGCAGTCAGCTCTGGACTAATAAGATAATAAAAAATTGTAAAGATGGAACATGGTGGAACCCTTAAACTCTAAATTTAACACTTCAGTTCCTCACTCTCATAATTACATAACTTAGATATTAGTTTCATAGTAGTTATTGAATAATGTTGAGATTAAAAACTGTATAATAAGCCTGCAGTTTAAGAAGTTGAACTCTTTTGCTTCTAATATTCTTTGGTATTAGGGGTGCTGGTTTTCTCATGTTTACAGAGCTCCTCCAGGAGCTGTTTTCAACATGAACTGCTCCTCGTCTGTGTATGATGAGAAAGCTCCTTTATTGCCATTCGTGGCTGACAAATATTTGGCTGTCCAAAGAAAAACAAGTATCTCTAAACTGGAAGCTTTACAAGTGAGGACAAAAATGTTATATACTTTAATTGTAAGTTTATGTAAAGAGATTTTATTCTAATCTATTTTGGAGCCCATCTTTTGGTCTGTTCATCATGACATTTTCACACTGTAAATGGCAGCTGCTGTGTTGGACGGAGAAAAATAAAAATCAACAAAAATGGAGATACATGTTTTTCTTTGGTGACAATTTGTTATCAAACATGTTGACTACGAAGTTTGAAGCTGTGTGAGGTATGGAGTGATACCTCGGCACTGTACAGTCCTGTGTAAAACTGGTTTCCTGTGTTGGGACTGGCCCACGTCTTATTCTGTGCTTCCTCACAACTGAAAAGAAAACATACATCAGTGATTTCTTCATCAGTTCAGTGGTGAAGATAATACATTTTCTAAGTGTTCATGCTACAGAATTACCAGTAACTAGTACACTTCAAAGATGGTTCTTTAAGGGTTCTTTAGTGAAGACAGTGGTTCTGTATAGAACCATTGAAAGAACAGTTTGCATGCTTAAATGTTTCTATGCATGGTGAAATCACTCTTCAGATTAGTGGAGAATGTGTTGTATATGCTTCTATATAGAACTCTTTTAAAATGGTTCTATATAGCACCAACAAGGGTTCTGCTATTGTTACGATGTCACGCTTGTACAAATAGAAGAACCCTTTTGGTGCTATATAGAGCCAGTTTCAAACTGGTTCTATATAGAACCATATACAACACATTCTCCATCAACCTAAGCTACTAAACTAAGGTTTCTAAGGCTTCATACACTGCAGCTGGCTCCAGACACCATCCCATTGTCCATAAAAATAGTTATTCTTAGGACAGGAAGAATATTTATTATGTAGTGTATAGCAGAAGTGTTGAACAAGGGTAAGGGAAAAGCAGGCCTGCCTAATTGTTTTGGTTTATAATGTAATAGTGGCATCAAAAGCTCACCTATGTAAGATAGTCAATGTTGTAATTACAAGGTCAACTTTTAGAGGGACATCCACCCTTTTAGTAATCTAGCTATACACCTGACATATAACAGTTTGTTTCTAGATAGACGTACAACACGAAATTACACAAGGAACAATATAAGTTAACCATCATAAATCTGTAATAAAATATTTTAAAACATAAGAACAATTTCTTCAAAACTTCAAAGAATACCTTTGGTATAATTCAATGATACAAGTTCCTGCATTTTTTTTGATAGGTAAAATGACCTAAATATGAAAGTATTGACCACATATGGCTTTATATATTAACATGTACCAATAAATAAGCCAACATGTAGTTAATAAGGGCAAAACTCTTTACAAAACTCTTTCCACTTAATAATAAATCCATGATAAACAGCGCATAAGGTGCGAATTAAATACGTAGGAACACGCATATAAATAACAATTAGAATTAATCAGAGGAAGAGACTAAGAAGACATATGGAGACAATCAAAGGAATCATGAATAAGCCATGAATAAGCCTAAAGATCCAAACAAATGACAGGATGTTCTGGACTCACTTGCTAATGGATGGAACATTGTGGAGGACAGAGAGACACAGGCTGTCTCTCCCGATTCTCAGAACACAGCCTGACACCAAGAGGAAAAACAACAGGAGTCCACAAACCCCCAGAGACACATTCAGCAGCACACTTCCCCTAAAAAACATGCAAACGCAACAAAAAAACACTTTTTCTACTGCATATGAGTCAAATGAAAAAATGTAAGTTAAACAAATGTGATTTATCATGAAAACAGCAAGTTTGCATCTGACATGCGGGTTATACTAAGTAATGAATAAGAATTTCTCCTTCGCCTTTGTGCGCTGATCTCTTCTTGAGCAATCACCTTTTCACTTCGTCCTCCACGCAGCTTGAGTAGATCCAGTAGAGAATCAGGGAGATGCAGTAAATAGCCATGCACACTGAGATAGCTGAGACAAAGTAGCAGAGCGAGGTAGAACTGGAGTTTTCTAGTATCAGGGAATTGCTAGATGTGTTGTAGTGGACACTGCCATAGAGGATGCACTGTCCAGCAAAGTGACCCTACAAAACAGCATGTTACATATGATTTTCATATAGATGTAAAATATAACAAACAAAGTTTTATTACTGCTTACAAATAGAGATATATACAAATATACAGTAAACTGTTTCTTTCAGTGTGGAGTTTTCGCTACAGTGCTCTCTCTCTCTCTCTCTCTCTCTCTCTCTTTCTCTTTCTGCTGTAACTAAGCAAGAGGGTGGGGAGTTTTTCTGCAGTTGCTTCATCATCTGACTCCAATAAAGCTTAATGTGGAACTGTGTGTTAGTCACATGATCAAAAACAAATTAGGACATCTTTGCTTTCTTTATCCACAGGAAATTCTGGCTTTGCTGAGACTTTGTCTGGAGAAATAACATAAACAATGATATTTATTTCATCATTTATTAACAATATTGATATTTCCTAATATAAGTATTATCAAGCTAAGATGAGAGTGAGCCTAATCAGTCACTAAAGAGTTAAGCCATCTGCAAGAAAATATTTTTAAGAAATAACAAAAAAATATCTGACACTGATTTCAAACAGAACTTAATCATGTCTGGAAGAAGCAAGAAAGATAAAGAAGTAATATCATTTTGAATATTTCTTTCCTCTGGGTACATCAACATTGTTCAATTCAAAGTAAAAAAAAACATGACAAACATTCAGTTTACTGTTATAAATCAAAACCTGAATCAATACAATCAATAAGCCCGTCAAAAAAACCTGCCTAATATGTACGTGAAATACACAATGATAACAAAGAACAACTCACACTATGAAAATGTCAGATGTGATAAGGCTATGATTCTTTAAAACAGTAGGTTAGACAAGGTGATTCTTCAAAAATGTTTAAGATACTACAGGCATTTCTGCAGGATTAGAGATTCATTGTAAATTAGAGAAATCTTATAGATCACTAGATATACTACACAAGTGTTATAGATAAATATGAAACTGTACTACAGGAATTTTGTACAGCAAAAAT